>NC_066849.1:20257725-20557725 GCF_001640805.2 Lates calcarifer | reverse complement strand
TAAATAAGAGTGTCAGTCAATCACAGTGTGTAGTCACCCACACAGTCTTCAGCAGAGGTCTAATTAGGCTCAGTAAGTGAAAACACCTGTGTGGGTGAACCACAGGCATGTAGAAAGAAATTATCTACTGAATATCAATCTGAAAACCTACTCAAGATTTTAAAAGATTTGCACTGAAAATAATTTTAGATGAAAAACACCAACTTTTTAAAAATGAAAGAACACTACATGTACTTAACTAAAATGGAAATATTCCTTGTAGAATCCCATAAACTGCATTTAGACAGTTAACAGAATATCTGTTCTATTTGTTGTAAAGCGCTGACTTGGTCAGCAGTTTTGTTTTTTTTCATAAAACCCAGCAGCTAAATTTGTTTGACTCTCTCAAGACATACAATAGTAACATCAAATCATAGTCATCAATCAGTAGTTCAAGTTTTGCAAAGATTGATTTGAGGCTTAAAAAGCCTACATGTGTTTCAAAAAACAAGACAATTACTTAGAAAAGTGCAACTCTGAAAAATTTGAGCAGGATATTCTTCTGCCTGCTGATTTACTCCATAAGTCCCCTTTATACTATACAGGTCTGTTGATCTTGATCTTGTTGATCTGACAATCCAAGGACTTCAAAGTAATATCGACCGGATAGGAGATTTGCATGGGGAATACAAATGAATCCAGGATCCTAGACTCTGTGGCCAGGGATTACATGATCAATACTCAATTCAGTGTTCAAACAAATTGGAAATGGTATAACCTTTGAGTTGAATTATCAGGTTCATATCTTATCTTTTTTTTTTTTTTTTATCTCTCTCTGTTTATTAATTGGCTGTACCTTTTCTCTCTCTTAGTTCTATGCATGAACATCTGACACTACTGCCATCTGCCTACAAGTATGTTCATGGATTTCAAAACGGTGGAATCACACTCATAGCATACAATCAACACAAAATGGCCTCAGTGACAACAGCCCACAGAGTATGCTGGGACCGGGGGAATCCTGCTGAGAAATGCACGCGCACACAAACGCACATGCTCACCCAGTCACGCTAACGCAAAACAGATGGCTTCATCCCCAACCGTGTTATGAGTTACTTCACCACAAAATCTTCAGGGTAGCTATTGGAAACTCCAACAACAATTCCCAAAAACCCTGGCCTCTGCTGACCTTGACCCACGTTGGATTACGTCACTCGGTGGGAACACCACGGCCTAGTTCTGCCCCTTTGTTTGTTTCCCTCGTCGTCCCATAGAGCCTAGGGACCTCTGGAGTAAAAACACTCGACAGTAGCAGCCAGCTTGTGGGACGGCCGTGCACATTCCACCGTCTGGGAACGTCCTAACAAACCGTCAGGGGATTCAAGTAGTTGTTAATGTGAGGGGGAGGAAAAGATTATAAGAATAATGTGAAGCTACAGTGTGAGAGCACAGATATTAAATAACAGTATTTATCTGTACTCATTATCAGTGACAAAAGCCAAAGCTCACTATAACTCACATCATTATTATGATGACTCTGTCAGAGCAAATTGCTTATTTAGATGTTTGAATATTATTTTCATAGATTGAAACTAGTCCAGTTGCAACTTTGTTGTAGTTTGTCTGGGTTACTGCACATGTCCAGTTAATAGGATAATGTGATGCAAGGTGGTGGGCTGAATCTAAAATGGGAACTAAAAAGGTCTTTGTGTTGATATTATACACTCAGTTGCCAGTTTATTAGGTACACCTAGCTAAAGCTAATGCAATCAAATATAGCAAAACCCAACAATTCTCCAAATTATTTCACTCCAAATCCACAGTTCAGTTCATACCTCAGTTTACTCACTGCTGTTTTGGATGTACCTGGTGAGCCTGCAGTCTCAGTCTCGCTCTTATTCATCTTGAGCTAATGCTAACTTTTAGCTCAATCAGTTGATTATGATTGGACCAAAACAGTCACATGACACACACAGTTGGAAGACAATAAAATAGGGTTTGTGTGGAATATAAAGAAAAAATGCAGTTTGCTCTAACTTTAATTAGTAAACTGAGAGCTCAACAGGCTGCACTAGTAGTGATGGCAGGGGGATGGGGTTGGGCGGGTTTAGGAGAGTGGGGGTGAAGGGTGTATTGCGGTTCCATCTTCCAATAAATACAATACGATATTGTCTACTTTTGTATCGCAGTTTCTGTCTTGGTCTCAGAATTGTTACACTCTCTGTATAATACAGTTAAATAGCATCACAAACTCCAGAATGGTCACAAATTTAATCAATGCCTTTCTAAACCAGTTTCAACATAAATTCTGCTGAAGCCTCTGAGTTATGTCACTGACCAAGAGGAGGCTAAAATCTGGGATTCCTGAAGCGACGCTTGCAAAATCCACATCATATTGTATTTCATCTGCTCCAATAAAGTTCAACTTAGTGAGCTCATACTGTCTTTTTTTTTGGCCAGACTTTTTTATGCACTCACTGTTGACTCACACTAGACTGTGAATCGCTCTGCAACAGCTCACCTTTTGCCAGTTGTATTTCAAGCTCAAATCTTCTGTCACAGTTTTAAGAAATTGTTTTGCTTTCGACTCTCCCTGTGAGTATTTTTTTTGACTGGCTCGTCCCTGAAATTTGCCTCTGCTGTGGTGATGTGAGGTTGAAAGATGACAAGGTCCTGATCTATGGTTTCCTCTCGCGCTGTGGTGAGGCTGAGTGCAGGAGGGCCTGTGGTGTTTTCCTCTCTAGTTTTGGAAGACTCAAAACTATTTTGAATGGTTGCTGTCATGATATTGAGGGGTACTTGAGGAGATTAGTGGTAGCATGTGGCTGAACTCTGTGTGGCTCATTATAACCATTATCTTTAACCTGATTGGATGACAGAATGAAGAAAAAAAAACAGCATTAAACAGATGTGTTTTCACTGGATCTGCAATGGAATTTAAAGGCAAAATGCAACTTAGCAACATTTTCCTGAAAAACTGTGTTTATTTGCATTTTTTCTGAGGCCTAGATGACAGGACTGATGATGCTGTAATCCAGACCTGTACCATCACCACGAATTGACAGAGATTGTGGATGGTGAGTATGAATGAGTGCGTGCAGTGGATGGATTCACAATCGCCTTGAACCAGCAGCTGTGATTAAGCGGGTTGATTGAAGGCAGGTGTGTCTGGGAATGCCTCCACCCTGTGGTCTACAGATACCGCTCTGCTTTTATGAGGAGAAATTAACTTTTTATACATTTAAAAGTTGCACACTCCTGCTTTAAATATGAAGCTGGAGCCAGAAGATGGTTAGCTTAGTTTAACATAAAGGGAAACAGCTCACCTGACTTTGTCCAAAGTGTAACAAATCTGAACATCTTGATTTTACAAATTAACATGTTATATTGTGTAGACATGTTAATCAGGACAGAAATGTAAAAATGGGAGTTACAACCTGGAATTTTTCCTTTGCAATGATTCCTGCAATAAAGGCTAGATATTTCCACCTGTTCCCAGTCTTTATGCTATGTTAAGCCAATAGCCTGGTGGATCTATCCTCATATTTAGCATACAAATAAGTTTCTCATCTAATTCTCAGCAAGAGAGCACATTTCTCAAAATGTAGAACTATTCCTTTTTAATATTTATTTTCTTCATCACCCCCCTCCTCTTCTGGGTCCTCCACCCTGTCTTGTTAGCAGGAAACCTTCCTCCTTCCCACTGTTCCTCTGTGCTTTTACAGCTCCCCACATTGTTTGTGTGCACTCCCTACACTTGCCACCCACTGTGGTGAAGAAATAAAATGCTCAAATGGAAATAAAAATACTCTGTCAGGGCTCTGAATAGAGCACAGATTGAAGCAGTGGCATTTACATAATCAGTCGATTAACTGAAACCTAAAAAGTGCTGCTCTCCCGTCTGCCTAGCATCTGATGGCTCCTTGTGGTTGTTGGTTGTAAAATGAAAATCTCTGCTGACACAGGCATCAACACCAGCCGCAAACACTTAGCCTGCTTCAATTAGCAGAGTAATGCTTTGCAAGACAAAACCACTGTCTCCTGGACAGTGAAAATCAATGGCTGACACTGACACCAGCATCGTAACATAGCACTACATAATCTGAACAGAGCTACCCATTGTCACAGTTTGGTGTCTCTAGAGGTTCAAGGAAGTCCTATGTCTTTTAACTATATTCATGCCTATATTTTTTTAAATATATGTATTCATTCATGTTTTCTGCTCTGCACCTTCTACCTGCTAGTCAGTCAGCGTGGATGGTTGTTTCCCATTTCTGCCATCTCTGTGTGAAACTATGTCTGAATACTGGCGGAAGTGAAGATCAGAGGATTTGTTTTTTTATGTGAACTGCAGGAGAATTGTTAAGAAGCTCATGGGACTGGACCTGGAGTCAGATCACATTCTGGACTGAGTCTGAGGAATTGTGGTGGGGTGGATGTGGATTGGATTGGCTGAGCTCTGGAATGACAGTTGACAACTTTCCAAGCTCACAGCAACAAGATAATTTATTAAGTGGTTGCGGTGAAATCAGACTGATTAAAGTAAGTGAGGGCAACGCTCACAGTAAGCTGATTCACTTGAAAGTGAATAACAAAGAGAGAGAAGGCATGAAAAGTACCTGAGCTTCACTGGTTGGTCTGGACAAACCACACTTTACACTCTTCACTAATCTACATCTGAGCCTCGACAGCTGGGCACCCTGATTCACATTCCGCAGAGGGCATCCTCACACCTGTCCTCTTGTCACCTTCTCACCCTCATGCACCCTGCCATCATCACCTCAATCTGTTAACCCAACTAGTGCATGTTTTTATAATCTAGCAGACAGACAAGACTGCCAGAGGCTGTTGTTAGATTACATGCTACTAATACTAGATAAACTAGATCATCTATAATAATGCTGAGCTGTAAAAAAAAAAAAAAAAAAAAAAAAGGGAAAAAAAAGATGGGGCTAATACTGACTACACATATTGGATAATGTCAGCTGATTTGACAAGCACTTCATGATCAAATATGATGGTGACAACACTAAACCCTCTTGATTCATGACCCTAAAAAGGTGTGATCTTGTGAGGAGGTGTGAGTTCAGAGGATGGCCAACAGATATATTTATCACAATTACTGATTTGCTATTATTTTCACCTTTTTGCTCATATTTCAAAAGGAATACAGAACAGACCAGTTTGTATCTTAATAAGATAATAAGAAATAAGATTTGTATCACTGATTGCAATTATTTGTTTTGTATAGAATACTTATATTTTAGAGTTTAGAGCAAATATTACTTCTACAGTGGGAAAAAAAACAGTCTAGCACACATTTCCAGATTGAGTGAAAATGCATGAGGACCACACTGTGTTCTGCGTGAACATTTAACATGAATTTAAACATATAAGTGATATTCTGAAACTCCTTGTTCAAGCAGATTTGATCCCTGGACGATCACAACAATAGTTTATCGCCCATACACAAAAATGCCTAAATTCTTGATCAAATGCTGGGACATACTTCTTAAAAGGAGGCATTTGCCTTTAAGAGGAATATATGGTTATCAAAATTCTTATGTACTCTTTCATGTGTGATGTAATAATTTCTCTATATCCATACACTTTCTGTTACCTGCTGTTAGAATGACAGTGATATTGGATCTAGTTTCATCAGGCAGCATACTGAAGCATCTTTGAAGTTGTTTTGAGGAAACGCCCATTGAGTGTTCATGAGTGCTAATGGCTCTTCATTGATAAACTTTTGTTGGGGCAGAGGTGGGCCAAGTATTGATTAGGACTCTACAAAAGGTTCACTGAAAGCACTCAGAGTGGTTTACATTAAGAGGTCAGTAGAGAGAAACAGCTGCTGATAAGGAGAGGGTGGGAAGGTTTCGGTTTTGAATTCCTCATTTGCTTTCTCCCGTGGGAAATATTTGATATACTGAAAGAGATCATGCAAATTAAGGGATCAGAAAGTCAAACTGCTGAATATGATGTTTTCCTGAGAAACATTACTGTGATCTCTCACTTCCCTAGTCGATATGGGAATAAAACAGAAGCAAAAACATTTAAAATATCTTTAATCATTGGATAAGCTTGTATAATTTACATACTGCATAATATACTTCTCCACATCAATGAACATAATCAGGTATTTATTGAACATTTCCACTTTACAAAGAAAAAAATAACATTTTTCTCTGGGCACATTGCATAACAAAATAATAAAAATGCATCGTACCATGAAAATGAAAACTGTTCCACTCACTCAAGCGAGATATCGATTCGACTGATCCAGTGTACTGCAGTCGGTCTCAGTGGCTTTTATCTTCCAAACTTCTTTCCTTTGTGTTCTCTAAGTTAAATTGTGGACCCTGTTCAGAGCCCAGTGTGCACTCAGTGGGGTTTATTTCAATTCACTCTTTTGAGCAGTTTAAGATGTGAACAAAAACACACGCACACACACACACACAGGGATAAAGTATAAATAAGATTCAGGGAAAGGAAATGCTTAATGGCTCTCTTGGAGGAGCTGTCAGGTACTTAGAGACCCACGTCAGTCCTGGGCTAAATTGTGCTTGTGTGTTTGTTTATGTGTAAGAGGAAGGAAGAAAACAGCAGGACACCGGGAGTGGAAGTTTCCTTTTTAGCTGCATGCTGCGCTGCTCAGCTCACTGTTTCTACCTCTACTCTGCCTCCTGGGAGACACAAACAGTCTGTCTTTAAGCTTCTCAAAAATGGCCAAAAACTTGCAGCCAAAAGGCTCTTGACAGCATTTCGGGTGGCTTACAGAGAGGGTATGAATACTGAGCAGAACAGCGGGGAGTAAAATCGACAGCAGCAGTGATTTCATGTACAGTGATGTAGTGTGCTGCAGTGAAAATGAAAAAGCTAATATCTCCAGGAACATAATTATCGTCTACAGCTGACACTGAATGGTCGACTTGAGTTTAACTGTGGCTTCTGATTTCTGCTTCAGACTCATAACACATTTGTTTAGCTTAGGACAAGAGAAATACGTACAATACCAGGAAAGCTTCACTGAGATTAAAAGTTTAGTGCTTTTTTAGCATGATTCATTCATATTCTCTCAGTCGGCCCATATGCCTTTTATCTAAAGCTAATACAGTAGATATTAAATCTTTTTGGAAGATCATAATGAAATTGGGTATGACACCCTAAGTGTTTATATGTTGTAACCAATGGCTCTGTTAATGTTTAAATAATGATTTACAAATACTTTACAGATTAATTATGCACATTAATAAGAACAAGTTTTAGGCTTGTGAGAGTGTGGAAGATCACATTGGTTGGTGTTTATCCTCTCTGGTAAAAATGCAGTTAAATGTGCGTAATCTATTAATCAGTGCTCATGGGTTTCTCACTCTGATAAGCCTTCAAGTCTCTAAGTTTAACTGATGAAATGTCATAATAATAAAAGGACGTAATCACTGAGTCTGCAGATATTGTAAATTTCCCCATTGTGGGACTAATAAAGGATTATCTTATAAATGTTAAGTCATGAATGAAAAGGTTTCAGCCATTAGTTAAAACATCTTCATAAAGGGTGAAAAATGTAACCAGAATTCAACACAAAATTACTTACAAAAGGTGTAAATCATAATTTTAACAGTATTCATCACCAGTCATGTCATCTCTTTTATCACACCAGCCATTATCCAAACAGCAGTGCTATACTGCTGCTGCTGCAGTAAACATTGTTTTATGTAGCCACTGGAGCTGAAGCCTGTTCGGTCTCATTGTCATGACAACCATGTGGATGTCCACTCATCTATGTAATCATGCTGTTTGTCTTGTGCCCAGAATAGCTGGAGGGTGCCTGGCACCTGAAGCCAAGGCAAACACATCACGCACTGGGCATCTGATAAATCCTGGACAGCATATAAAAGGGTAGAACAAAGGGATTTTAGGAAACTAGCCTGCTGTGTTGTGTTTACCTTCAAACCTTCTAAGAATTCTGTAAAGTGAGGAGAGGTGGCTTTTCTTTCAGCTTTGACTAAAAAGGTATTTTCCACAAGCTTGCCAGTTAGCGACACTTCCATTCTTACCCATACACAAAGCAGTTATCATCCCACTCTTTCAAAAACAATCAGACCACAAGCAATTCCTCCTGGCACCTAGACTGTCAGCACTCATTAAATCTTTGCCAAAGAGCTGTTAAAACAATGTTGATATTGCAATGTTAGACTGGATTTGCCCAGTGAAAACACATTAAGCCATCATGGGCTACCGTATATCTTCGGAAAGACACACTATAGCTATAGATGTAATGTGTTTTACAGGTTTGTTCCCAACACGAAAATGTGTATATGGTTCAGCTAATTTGGAAAGAAAACCACAAACTAGCAGAGCAGACAGTCTCTTTGGCATGCAATATAGCTTTACAGCCAACACATATGTTAAAAAGGGAAGGAGGTTTCAAATGACTTCATGTCTATACTGTGGCTGGATGATATACTGTGGCTGAAATACTCATCCAGTGACTGGTAGATGTTCCATTTGTATGTAGAGAGGGAAAAGACTGTTCCAACTCGACCAAGAGTTCACGGTCCAGTTTTAGCTCAGTTTTCCTTGCTGGTCTCCAGGACTGGCCTGTTTCTGTGGTGCCGGTTTTATGGTGCTGTTTCCAGTGAGAGGGCATTGTGTGTGCATGATGTGTGTGTTGGCACCAACTGAACATTTCCATCAAGCCAGCGTGGTGGTGGAAAGTAGGATGAAAAGAAAGGGAGGAGGAGGAGAGGAAACACTTCAGTGGCTCAAACAAATGGGAGATGCTGAGTTTAACATTAACAGTTTTACATTACTGTAGCTGCCTATAGAGTTTCTGAACAGTGAAATTCAACAGAAAGTGAATTAAGATGGACTGGCTATAGTTGCCTAAGTCGACATGTTGTAACAACTATTTGCATTATATTGATGCAAGCAGTGGCAGTTAACAACCACAGTCCATTAACTGACCATTTGCTAAACCCCTCCTGTATTAGAAATGGCAGCAGCCTGTCAGGCTTTGGATTTATCCACATGTTGAAGTGGTGTTCACAGGTCTGTGTAAGAGCTGGAGTGAGGCATGTGTTTAATCAATTCTTGTAAACTCAATCATTAGCATGTGCACCTAACTAGCCGAGTACCTAAAGTAGTTAGGCTACTTCCACAACAAAGAGATAGCTAATTGTTAAACTTGTGGGGCTAAAGGTTACATTAAAAAAAAAGCTGTGTTTCATCTTGCAATGTACTGGTCCTGGATGGTGTCAGAGTTTATGCTAACGTTAGCATAGTTACTATTCAGTATACCATCCAACAACTCCAGTCAACTTCATCTGAGCTACCATTACATTTGCCAAACACATCACTAAGTCCTCATCCTCAGAGGGCTTTAAGGACGAGGACTTAGCTAGCTAGCACAGATGATAATATCTGACAAGTGCAGTTACAATTTTAGATTTTGAAATTTAGAAAATCGATAGCTGTTGGCTAGAAATGCCAAAGGGAAAGGACTTAGCTAATGGTCAAATGGGTGGTTTAAAAAAAAATATGCAAGAATCACATGAATAAAAAACCCTCGGCCTACAACTTTTAGGGACTAAGGACAAGGACTGGGAATATATTTTTAGTACTGACTGAGAACTGAGTATCAAGAGCCATCAGCTGTTTTGGTATCCGTATCAAAGCTCATACAGTATATTGTGTTGGCACTAGTACTGAAAAGTTTCAAACAATTCCCAGCAGTAAAAGGACAGACTCAAGTGAAAGATGGGTACAGAAGTGCACGACGACACCACACAAGGGAAGTAAGACATTCTCTTTAAATGTCAGCTTTTCAGAAGGTCATATAAAAAGGTAGGAGAGGGTAAGCCAAGCCTTTTTTGGGGGGATAAAGTACACTGTAGCATTAAACATTTATGTACTGATTATGTAATATGTCCTCCATTTATTCAGTGTGTTTCTCTAACCCTGCAGCATTGACATGACTAACTGCAAACTAGTAGGAGGTTTAGTGACGCTGTGATGAATGAGCTGAAAACACTTGTAGAGCTTTGGGACTCATCTATTCTTATCCGAACCTGACAGGCCAGCTGTGCTCAGGCAGTCAGCATCTGTCTCTCTCTCTCTCTCTCTCACACGCAAACACACACACACCATCATCATCATCATCATCATCTCCCCTGTCAGTAGTCTTTCAAGCTCCTGAAGATCAGACAATATTCATTTACTGAGAAGAGGCTGCTTATGTGAGCCAGCAGAAAGGCTTTGAGAAATATTGCTTTTTTTTCTCTGATTGTGTCAGGTTGTCCACGCATTTCTCACGATTCAACCAATAAAGCTCTCAGTACAGGGCATGCAATATCCACCCAGCCAACGCAACACATTTACCACTCGACACTCAAGAGCACACAGACTGTTGGTCTAGCCATTTGTACACGCAAGCAGTGGCCAGGAGGAGGCAAAAAAAAAAAAAAAGAAAAGAAAAAAAATCAGTCAAAAACTCAGATTATCATAACGACAGTGCAGTTATCTCAGGAGGGAAATTACAGGCATATGTAGTAAAGGTTTACACCAATCAGGCACAACATCTGCTTTAAAAATGAACACAGATTACCATAACTTTAAAAAAACAAAACAAAAAATATTCAGCCACATTCAGGATTTGCCTACAATCAGTCACGACTAGTACCTGATGCACAGAGTAGCTGTATTGCGATTCAGTGACTATACAATATTGCAGATGGTTGATTAATCACTGAAGGTATTAGCTCCACAAAGACACAAATGTTAACAGTGGGTACATTATTTCTCAGATGGGGAAATGTTTACTAACTTCAGTGCTCTGTCCTCTATGTTCATATCATCTACTGTTTTTCAGGAGTGTTTGGGGAGAAACATGCTCACAGATTTGATGATAATACTTAATATTTAACTTTTGTTTTGTCTATAACCATTGGAGGTATTTAGTTACATTGTCCAAAAGTAAGGGTTTATACAATATATTTTATTAGAATTTGATGAAAGATTGTTAAGGGGGAAACTTTGGTTTTATACTATTACTACTACCTTAAATGCAGTACAGCAGGCTTTCTCAGTGCTATTGTTTGTTGAGTGAAAGTAGTGATGATTATAGAGTAGTGGTTCCCAACATAGGGGTAAGCACCCCCAAAGGATTCCAAGCAAAATGAAAAAGACATATGAAAGAAAAAAATCTGTTTAACAAAACACTGTCTTTTTAAAACGTTTTTGCCTTCAATAAATAAAAGGTCCAAGAAGGAAAATTCATCTGGTTGATCTGCTCTCAGTTTGTGACCACAATAAGGCGATAACCTGTAATGAGAGGCCACATTTGTTTCCTTTTAAGGGGTCACAAAACAAAATAACTGGGAAGTACTGTTGTAGAGGATCCACAAATGTTTGATAGGATATACAGTATAAAATAATTGTAGGGCAATCTTTATTGTTTTGGGCTCATAACAGGTATACAGTATTGTACTTTATTATTTTTTGGGTGAATAGGAGAGAGTCAAATCTTATATATACCACAGGTCAATCTGAAATCATGTTCCAGCTCTCTGGCAGATCACCTCACTGTGCTTTATTTCTAGGGGAAATCAAATCAAATCAAATCAGGGAATGCCAAGAAAGACCCTGAGAAAAACTATGACACAGGATTTTTAAATTGATTTTCCTAAGTTTGTGTGAGGCAGCCCAGTTTGGCTAACTATGGTCAAAATCCTGTAATGTGCATCCATCTTAATACTGACATCAATGTTTTATAGAAAGTTAGTGCAGTCACAGGAGGGAACAACAGAACAAAAAGGTTAATCTTTGTCTTTCAAACTCAGTGTCTTTCAACAAAGAAAGCCTCACTATGTGCATTTCACAACAGCAGTTCAGTCTTTTTCTAACCTTCAGTGATCTGGTCTTTGATGTTACAGCGGGAGTGATCAATAGTGAATTCAATCCCCTCTAGTATTATCTTTCTTACAAAAATGTCACATCTTCTTGCGACTGCACCCACCGCCAGTGCGCGTCGTACTCAAGATGCATTTTACCGTTCATTTTGCAAGTGTCCAAGTCAATTTTTCCATTTTTGTAATTTCCATTTTTGAGTTTGGGGCTCTGGTTGGTTCCCAGTTTCTCAGAGAGGCTAGGGCGATTAGGGCTGCCTGTTTGTGTGGCTGGTTTCTCCAGGATACCATTAACCTTGATGGACTGTGTCTGGATATTGTCTTTAGAAATGGGGCTTCCCTTGCCTGTCTCTCCAGCCTTGGTCCACACTGGAGCATCTTGCTTGGGGCCCTCAGACTTGGCTTGGGGAGAGCTGACAGGAATAGCTGGTTTCCCAGCTGCAGTCCCAGCAATCCCACCTTTCACCTCCATCCCATTTCCAGCCCCAAATCCATTCTCATTTACCCCAACCCGACTCCCACTCACAGGCCCAGTACCAGACCTCACCACTACCCCTACTCCTGTCCCTGCTGCTGTGACTGTGGTCCCAGGGCCTCCCCCTGTCCGGCCCCCAGCAATAGCCTCCGAAACCAGCGGTGCGGTGGAGCAGATCACTGACTCTGAGCTAGAGGGGCAGTACTCATCCATGTCGTCTGCCAGGGTGTCCAGGTAGCTGCCGATGGAGATGTTGTCCAGCTTGTCGTTAGGGTCCTGCAGGCTGCTCCAGGAGCCCCTCCAGGAGGTGTCGGGGCCCTCTCCCAGGCTGTACTGGCTGCTAGTCAGGCTACTGCACCGGCTGGTCAGCGTGCTGCGTTCCTCCAGCAGCCATTTCACTGCCTCAATACCTTCATGGACTGCAAGCAACTGCTGCAAGATCTTCACATCCACTGAGCGTAAGTGGGCCTGAGGAGAGAGAGGAAAAAAAAAGGAGATACGGATGAAATTACATGGAGACAGTAAAGTTGAATGTTAAGTTTTAACTTTTTATTTCACTCATGTTTGGATATTTTGCAAAGAAGTTATAAATGAGAACCAGACACACACACACAGAGAACCTGGGGAGCCACTAGGACTCTGCAGATATTTATTTTAAGCAGTCAGCTTTGGCTCTCGAGACGAGTGCAAACACCATTATAATGCTATTAAACCTTTGCAGATTACCATAATTGGAAGTAACATATAACAGAAGCTGGCCGGATGAGCATACAGCATGCTGCGACCAAAGTGGAAACAAATAAGGTAAAGGTAGTGGGAAACCACTTAGGAATAGAAACAGAAAGAAAGACAAAAAGAAGGTTTAGAGTAGAATACTGTAGTGGATTATGCTGTTTAAGTGTTGACAAGGAAAGATGACCAAAAGCAACACTGAAGGAGAGGCTGTTGAGATACAGACATACAGTGGAAAGTAAGTCACATTTCAAAAGAAAAATTCCTTGAGCATGGCTTTGAAAAGATGTTTAAATTCTCTGTAAACAGTGCAACATGTTTACTTATTCATGAAGTCATCTGGTAGAAATAAATAAAGTAATGATTAATCAGAAATAGCCACTGCTGTCTTCTACTGTGATGTGTGTGGGGGAGGTTGAAAAAGCTAAACAGTGAATAAGAAGAAAAAGACGACTGCAGTCATGGAAAATTCCTCCCCAGAATACATTAGCAGAGGTCTGTGGTGAAGTGCGAGGCCAAGAGGTGATATATGGCACTGACATTCAGAGCTCACCACCTCTTTGCAGATAACCAGTCTCTCTCTCTGTGCTCTGTTTACTTCACATATTTTTTCTTCATTACTTTTTCCTGTCTCACAAATTTATATTTTGCCTGAAATAGTCTAATTATAGCTACTTTCAGACAGGTTTCATTGTAGTGTAGTCCTATTGATGAATAGAAAATACAAGGAAGCATAAAAATATCTTAGCATCGATGGAAGAAATTATTTCGTAAAAGTGACAATACCAGACTTTTAAAAGTAAAAGTCCTCCATTCAAAATGTTACCTTGCTAGTATCATATGAACATTGTACTGTTAACAAAAATAAAAGTACTGAATGCCCCGTAGTGAGTGTTATACTATTATACATATTATTAGATTATTAAATAAGGTATAATACAAACCATGGTACATTTAACAGCATACCTGTATACCAGTTCTTACTGATTGTGATTTGTAATTTTACAGCAAAAACATATTTAAACATGTAGCATTTTGACCAGTGATGGGCAGAAATGCAAGGACCTTATGCTACTTAGACCTTTACTGACCTTTTAGCGTCTTTATACAGCTCTCTTAATTCCTACATAGGGTCCTTATGACCTTTTCTGGTCATGTCAATAACACAGTGGAGAGGAACATATTGATTTTTCAAACCTGCCGAGCTACTTAGCTCTCGGTCCTGCATAATATTAGCATCGGTAGTTACACTTCCAGCGGAGCGATGCATCATTGTAGCGTGTATGTTTTTTCTGCCATGATTGATCTGTATTGCTCAAAAACAAAGGCCTGACATTCCATCTACAAGGATGCCACCTTGTATGAACAGAGATGAATACCCTTCATACAACAGCTCTGTGTGTAGATGGGGGCAGACCTTTGTTTGAACCTGTCACCAGTCAGGACAGTGAGTGCCACGAGCTGCAGGGATAAAACCACTTTAGCACATTTAGTCCTCTCCAATTCAATAGCTTCTTTTCATCTCTCTCAGCATCAGGCCAACCGTGGTTAAACAAACCACACTGTAGGAAACAGATTTAGACGAGTGGTTACCAATCTGGATGTTAAAAAATCCCTAAAGATAAATCTGAGGAGTCACAAGATGATTAATGGGGAAACACAAAAAGAATGTGATACACAAATCATGTTCCCCTCCCAACTTTTCTGAATATTCTGCTTTTCTGCATACAATAAAGGGCACCTTCACTTGCTCAGGCCTCTAACAATCCTTCAATTATATAATCAAAGTCACTCTTTGTTCAAACTGTTCACATGTCCAGATTTAAGCCATGACCAGTTGTGATGAGGGATCAGAGATGCTCCTTTTTACAGGATCAAAAGCCAACTGTCATTACAGTCGATGACTGTGTAGACCTAATTCATTAGCTCAAACAATGTTACTTTCTAGCAGTGCCTTTAAACATTTAAACTGGTTGTTTATGTTACTTGTAAGAACACTGTGTTGACTTACATCAGGTCCATAGAGGCCTGCTCAAACCTAAACCATAACCACTACATGCCTAATCCCAAACCTTAACCTAAACACAAGTTTAATTTTAACCAAAAACCAAGTCTTAATCCAAAAATACATGATAATTAAGGTTGTGGCAACAAACTTTGACCTCGGAGAAGAGATGAGTCACCAAAATGTGGCTGAGATGTTTGTCCCCACACTGATTAATACAAGTATGCACACACAGAGAGAAAGCACACACACCAGCTGAGAAGCAGAAAAGACACCTGGGAAAGGAGATGAGGCAGAAAATTACAGCTTTTACAAAGGCAGTTATTTGCTGGAAAGTAAACGAATAAGCTGTGTGGTCTGAGTTCTGCTGATGCCAAATACACTGCTCTAACAACATATGATGAAGGGCAAAGAAATATAGAGGGTGAGGCAAAAAGGGAGACATAAAATGGCATGTAAGTATATACACACATCTGTAATGGTTATCCATCCATCCACCTCTACTGTAGATGAAATGCACAACATAAAAGCAGGGAGGAGAGCCAGATGAATAAGAGCAGAAGAACAACAACCACAGCTTTGCGTGTGCGTGCGTGTGACTGTAAACCCGCTGGCGTCCTGGCACACAGACATTTTGGGGTGGGGTTCAGGTTTGAGGTTTGAGGGCTTTCGGCTGGCAGAGACAGAGTGCCTAATGAGGGTGGCAGTAAAAGTAGCTCCCAAGCCTGTCAGTGCTGAGGTGGCACAATGCTAACGAAACCGAGCCGCTCGACCAGTCTGCGCTCACTCTGCTGCTGAGCTGGGCCTGAGCTACATCCTGTAAATTCATTGCTGCTTTCACAACTCAGTGTTTTGCCAATTCTTCTTTAGTGCAGATGCTGCATTTTACTTTACATGTGGAAAAAGGGATTATAATCTGTGAGTTAAAACATAAATTAATCAATTAAATAGCTGCTTTGATAAGCAATTGATCATTCCAGTTATCCTTTAAGAAAAAAAATGCTTCCAGTGATGCTGTTTTTTAAATCTTATTTGATATTAAACTGAAAATCTTTGGGTTTTGTGAAGTCAGGGTAACAGTACTTCTTCATCCTCTCATGTTGGACTGAGGGCAGACTGGATGCTGCAGTGACTCACTATTGCAAAGTGGCATTACGAGACAGGACAGGCTGGGGTGAGCTGGTTACCATGCTAACTTCAGTAGAGAAAAAGTGATAGAAACAGAGGCAGAGTTAGCATTCATGTTGCTTTCCGCCACTGCAGACAGCTCTTGGACAGTAAAAACTGGTAAAGTCACTTTGTCAAGTGACAAATGTAAATAAAAAACAAAATTTTTTGAATGCTTGTGGTCTTAACAATTCTTTATTTCTAAAATCAGTATTTTATAACACTGCAGATATTTTCTTACTAAATAAAATAAAAATAAATAAATAAATAAAAAATCTTAAAAATCTTCATGCTACTAAATAAGAACATGCAAATATGTCCTTTATGCAAATAAGATTTCACAATTTTTGCCAAGAATTAAAAACGCTGACATGCTCAGTTTGCATTCATGCCAACTGTGTCTTGTATTGTGTGTTATGCTGCAGTTCCTAGGAGAGTTTTAGTTCATCCCCATTTATTTTCATTACTTCCAAATTGATTGCAGCCTTTTAATTATGCAATGCAGTCAAACATACTCATTACCGAGAGGACTCTGTCAAATGAGAAAGGTCAAACTGGGGCCAAAAGGTTTTTTTTAAAAACAGGAGTGGGGGATGAAGGTCCAGCCTTGAGGAATGAAACACCATTAATCATCTTTTCTCATTTTTTTGGCCATCAGTACACAGCCAAACAGATTTCAGTTTTGCTACTTGGGAATGAGGCCAGGCACCCCCTGGCTGACCCACAGGATTCTGGAAAGCTCATTTTCCTGCCTTTTATATCTGGTACATAATAGCATATGTGTGTGCAATGCAAATACTATTCATCAAAGCAATCACATATTTAAAATCCACTGAGTGAGTGAGATTTCACTTGGCTCAGAACGTTTCTTCAAACGAACTGTTAATGCTTTATTTTATGGATCTGTGAATTCCAATTTATTTTCAAATAATCTCTTAAAATTTGACATTTGCTTCACATTAAAATGAATATCTTTTAACAGTCAATTTTTAGTGGATCTGCCATTTTTAGGCATGTTTGATTAAATTGTCAAATATTGTTTTCAAGATGGCACCGGTCACATCGGCTGCTAGTTACAGTAGCTCTGAATGTTTGTTTGTTTTTGTACTTTGTTGCGTTTTTTGCTCTTTTGTTACCAACCTCGGTCAGAAGTTTACGCCTATGGATATACAACTGGCAAGGTTAGTAATGTGTGTGTCTTTTATATTACATATTTTTTTGTTCTCACTGCTGCTGTAACAAGTGAATTTCCTACAAGTGGGATAAATAAAGTCTATTTTAACTGAAATGAACACCAACAGGAGAAGATGGCTGATGGTAACACTTGAGGGATGGGATGATTCATGTGGGAATTCAGCTGAAGGGGTGTTCAAATCCATGACTCTGACAGAACTATTTTTCTTCTTTTAAAAGTAGGAAGAACTTGCAGAGACCAAGACTGTGCGAGGACTCCCAAACTGCCCAGAAGTACATACAACAGCTTCATACGTTTACAGCGAGAATGTTTGATTGTTGGAAAATCCTCTGTCAAGAATATTTTGTTGGACTTTGTTTGATCGTAGTTTTCCTCGGATGTCTGTCCTGTCATTTGCGGTGCAGTGTTTTGAATCACATGTTTGGACCATGAGCCCTGGATTTCTCCAGGCAGAGATGGTGCTTGCATGAATACACCAGACACAAAACAGCTGCTGCAAAACTCTGACACATTTTTGATAACAAAGACTTAAGTGATTGTTATTTTTAAACATCAACAGATCATTGCTCTGCATACCAACACCAACCAAATCAAAAGCATGACTCTAGATGCTCTCTCTTCTCTGCTGTTTAAATGAGCAAGATGTTACAAAATGCAGCTCTGGATCCTGAGTATTTCTTTGTCAGCATTCCTTTTTTCAAATAATAGAGAACTGCAACCCTCTTGCTCTCAAGTTACTGCAACTAAAGTTACAGCAATAAGCACTACTACCAAAACGCTGAGGAAGCTCCACAAAGTTACCAAAAACTCATAAGGCAACACAAAATACATGGGCCAGCCAAAAAGAACAAAAAGAAGGGAAGCCACTCAGACCAACCCGCAAAGGGCCGTCGGATCTGGTGTCTCCCCTCTAACCTAAAACAACAGCAAAGCTAACTTAGCAGAAATAAAACTGCGAAAACAGGACTACTAGACCCATCAGAAAACCAAAAGAAACTCTAAAGTGTTAAGAGACAAACACTGCAGCTGCAGTGGCTGTCAAGTGGACGAGAGGGACAGCCAAACTCTCTGCCCCCTCTTTATAGATTCCCTCTCAATCAGACCAGATCAGACACACCTGAGGGAAGAGGACATCATGAGTCAAGATCATTTGCACATTACAACCAGCAGGGGGAGGAGTATGGAACATAGACTATTTAACTCCATATCTAAATGGATTAAATTGCTACAATGTGGGTCTTAGTATTGTAATTTTGGCCATCATTCTAATCTTCAATAATAACAATATTGTTGACTTGTTTACAACTAGTCTTTGGCTGACTGCTGGTATTTCTTACAGCCCTCTGTCTTCATTGTAGCAATGAACTCATTTATTATTTTGGTCTGTGACATGCTATCTCAACAATAAATGACTATGAAAATAAAACACAAGAAGCAATAAGGCAGAATTATCCTTTAAGCTTTATCTTAAATAGTTATAGTAGACTAGTTTTCTCTCATTAATGTGCTAAAATGCATCAAGAGGCTCCATATTGGGGGAATGTTATTGTAAGAATACAGTTTCTATCATGCTCTGACAAACCCAGTGTCTAAACACAGACATTCAAGGTATTCGTGATCCATAGTGATGACGTATGCACAGCTGAAGCCTGATCCGTGACGCAGGCTCTCCCATGTGGTGAAAACAGCTTCCCAATGTCACACAGCTACCTCTAACAGACTGCTGAATCACTGCGAGCAGGGACAGCACAAACACACACTTGTCCTCCCATACACCAGCAAAATAGACACAGTCTCCCTTTTTCTCTCTCATGTCCCCTGGTGTCGCTGTCTGTCGTTTCGCCTTCCCAGTCCAACTCAGGCTCTCTGTAGACATACGGCGCCCTTGCAGAGTCCCTCCAGTCTCTGTTAGACAGCAGAAGGTCGCCCCTGTCTCTCCATAAACCCCCAGCAGCTCCATCTGTCTGTGTTCACCTCTGAATGCTGCGTAAAATATCTGCTCATCCAGTTCTGTCACATTTTGTGTTGTCTGTATCTGTATTTGTCCCTCTATTTTGTTCTGTTTCTCCTTTTTAGACTACCCAGCAGACATGTTTTCGATGGAGGATTTCATTGCACAGTCCAAGTCAGACCAAATGAAGATAAAATGTTTCATGAAATTGCAACACAGACCAGAAAGAATTTTACCACATTTCAGTCCTGATTTGACCAAAACAATGCAAGTGGCTTCTTTTAGATTTGGCTCAACATTTTCACTTCACTTCTTAAGTGCTGGTGGTTCAGCAATTCAAAATACTGTCTGTGTAATGGCTGTAAGAGGACTGATAAAGGCCCAATCTCATCAGCTGCCGTTTTCTCTCGCTTTGTCCATCTATGTGCATGAAAAACTCACTGTTACAACATAAGCCACCACTCAATGTAATGTAAGAAGAAATGGGATTGTTAAATTTAGGAAACCTGATTGTGGTTTTCCTCCATGTGCAGTAGATAAATCCTAATGCTCCAGCCATCGTGAAATCTGAGAAGTCCATTCAGGTTCATTGGTAAGTTACATGCATCAAAACAAGACAGGGAGGAGATGAAACAAAGTAAACAAAATGTGGTGGAAGAAGAAAAGGAGCTTGGGTTATTTAGCAGTGATTTAATTAGACAGTCTTACACTGACGCTATCTGTGAGGAGATAGCCAGTGGCCAGACAGAGGAAGAGAGAAGATTAAATAGATTCCCTCCTGTTCAGCTCTGCGCTCAAAGCTGACTTTGCACTGACATTCATCTGCCCAGAGGTGGAAGACAGAGATAGAGAGTGACAGGGAAAAGCTACAGAGAGAGACAGAGAGATGTGGACAAAAAAAGGAGAATGACATGGCCAATAACACAATGTTCACCCTTTGATAGCTTAAAATACAGGTGCTGATCCTGAATAAAAGTATTCAAAGGGCTTGTGTGTGTGTGTGTGTGTGTGTATGTGTGTGTGTGTGTGTGTGTGTGAGTGTGTGGCAAACTGCCAGTCGTCTGTAGTTTTAAAGGAGTGTCTCTGTATCCAGTAAATCTGTTTAGATCAGTGGAGAGTGTGTCTTCCATCAGACAGCTGGAGACAAATGCAAAAGACAGAAGCTTTAAACCTATTCCCACAGAAATGAACAAGCAACACTAAAATCATTAATAACAGCATTTATCTGGCTTCAGCTCACACTGCTGTAAAATGTTCTCCACCACAATGAGCCATAAACACTGAGAGAGCAGGGTACATGGCGAATACTAAAGCCAGATGTCAGACAGCTCAGTCATCTTTATGTCTCTTTCTTTCTTTCGACACATTATTGAAAATAAGTACAATAAGTACTATAAATTGTGCATTAATTCTCAGTTTTATATCATTTTATACACTGTGTGAGGACCTCCCCTTGATCTCTGGCTATTTTCTGAAAATGTATACAGTAAATTACAACAGTTTCCTTTATTAGTTATGTTTTCCTCTGAAACATAAAGCATAAACATAAAGGGTTAAAAGCTAAAAGCTGGGACAGGCTTTTTGTCTGACTCCCACTTTGTAATTCAAGATGTTACATCAGTGTTTTCTACACAAATTTTTTGTAGTGTGAAGTTTACAAGAGATAAAGACATCTTGTTTGTTCCAGTCTAACATACAGTGTGAGGAGTTGTGGAAATGCAGCAATACATCCTGTTTTTCCTGACAGTTAACAAGAAGCAGAGCAACATTTCATTTCTGGTGGTGACACATTGACAATATGGCCCACACACATATCCTTGATCTTACAGCAGACAGAGGCTGCAGCCAACCATCACCATGCTGTGTGGTTACAGATACACCAGATTAACAGATGAATGAGGAACAGAAGGGCAACTACAACTCACAGACACACTCACGCAAATGTAAATATGACAGCGAAGTGAGAAAATGCAGCAGATATTAAACTGTTTGTAAACATCTTGTTTGTGCGTAGCTTATCAGCATGAGTGTGTTCAGAATCAGAATCAATCAAAATCAAAAAACATATCTAGAGCCAGATTAAGTTTGCATGTGAGCTTCTCCACTTACAGTCGCAGACACTGTACAAGCGTTACTGCACATCTTACTAAGCAGATTTCTGATGAAAGTGCAAAGCTCAGAACTCTTCTTGTGCACTCCCATTACACTACACCACTCTCACAGATGAATGAAACAACCACACACACACACCGGCTCTGTGCTAGAAGTTTCACTCCCTTCCAGTCAGGAAGTCGCCCTTTATCACTATCACTCCTCTCTCGATCCTCCCTTCTTTGCAGCAGAACTGATTAATTGCTAAAACTGTTAACAAATCAGTCTGGTCCTCTCCTCTCGACAGATTTATAGAAACTCTCTGGATGCTCCGTGAATCCAAACTGGCCACTTTGGTCAAATATACACTTTGAAACTGGCTGCCATCAATGTCTGGAAGTTATAGCAGTTCATTTCCCTATTAGTCCCATTTAACAGCATAATGATTTTATCCTTCCCTAGTGAAATGAATGGGCTGATGGGAAGGTTGGAGACCAAATATCAGCTTGTGTCTGCTCTGATTTAGATGAAACTGGGAGAGATTATGTCTCAAAATGGGTCCAAGGCCACAGGACTGCTGCTGAGTTCAGATACATTTCTACCTCTCGCATGGTATTTCATGAATCTAGCCATTATTTAGACACACTGAGTTCTCAAATGGACCTGCTTGCCTTCACGGCGCCTTCTGTGGTTGATGGGGGATTTTTATCGCAACTGTTAAGGCTCTGCCTCCACCTCTACCAGCTTGCTTAATTAATATGAGAAACACATTTTCACCATACAATGATTTTGCATTAAATAAAGTTTCAGTATGCTCACTATGGCTGCAACTAATGATTATTTTCATTATCGATTAATCTGTCCGGATCTATCAATTAATTAATCATTATGTACAAAGCATGTTAGAAAATGGTGAAAACAGGTCTATCCTAGTTTCCAAGAGTTAACAATGACTTCCCCAGATGTCTTGTTTTGACAGACCAAGAGAAGAATAAGGAAACCAGAAAATAAGTGGGAAATATTCACAATGTCAATTTGGCTCAGCAAATATTAATCGATTCAGTCATTTATCGATTATCAAAAGCATTGCCGATTTATTTTCTGTAGACTGACAAACTGATTCATTGACTAATCTTTGCAGCTGTAGTGCTGATGCATCTGGTTATGTATTGCAGTCAAGCAATAATGTAATATATGATGCACAGTTTTCCCCCCAGGAAGAAGTATTAATGTGACATACATGTGCAGTGGTCTGGTTAGTACCAAAGACAAAGGTTTTAATGTCAAGTACAAACTAAACCGAACTAAATTACACATATTTGCATAATGTAAATGCAAGAGTACGTGTTAAGAGGGCCAGATAGTGTTTATGGGCTCCACATTCCTAAATCTACTGCTAACAATGTTATTACATGAGGCATTCAGCTACAGCAGTCAGAGCACCACTTCCTCTTTAAGACTCCTGCTTCTAAAGTGCATTTAAATTGCCAGCAACCTACAATCCTGGAGTGAAGTAAGTTTCTATTTCAAACATGTGACCAAGCTGATAATGTGTTTTGGATGTAACCGATGTGTTTTGGACCAGCTCTGTGAGAAGACAGCTTGCTTTGTTTGAGGAGGTTGTTTGTGGCGATGCACGTGCTCTAATGTCACAACCACAGACTCTGTGCACGCCTGCATCTGCCGCAGGAATGTATGACATTTATGATCATAGAGGGGGGAAAAACAACTGCGGAGTGGTGCATTATTATTGTTACAGACCTCCACCACGTTTAGAGGAGGTGGGGTCCGAGTAAACAAGAAGACAGAGAGATGTTTGTATAATAGGGGGAAAAAAATCAACCACTGCTCAAAGGGAAATAATCTTCTGTCAAAACAAAGAACAGGCTTGGCTGAACATAAGAAAATATTTGACTGTGAGCGATTATATACAAATACATTACACCAAAATTAAGCCCAGTATGTATAGAAATAAAGTGATGCTGCAGATGATTAGAAACTAGAGATTTATATAGGTACTGTGATTAGAATGATAACCACCTGACCAGAGAAAGAGAGTGTAGACACCATATGAGAAAGGCCTTTGGTGCTCAACTCATTTCCTAGCAACCACAGCCATCTGCAGCTGTTGGCATGGTGAGAAGCAGCTAGAATTACTGAATGAGAAGAGTATGAAGAGTCTTCATGTTTTATCACTCAAGACGATTCAAATTACAAAGATCACTTTTGCATTTGTAAAGAACATCTGTTTAGATACAACCAAAAATAATGAAAGTGATGCATGTAACACTTTTGTAGATTTATAGATATCTTAATCTATTTAGACTGAGGCACAATGACAGTTTCTAAAAAAGCCAAACCATTAAGTCAGCAGTCAGTATTATTGGTTAGTAGGTCATCACAGATATATCAGTGTTAGCATATATTTTGGATGTTGAGTGAAAAGGAATTGCGGTAAAGAAATATTCAAAAAATTTGTCCAAAGTCATTTAAAAACAGTGACGCTCTTACATGCTTTGTCCACCAGAGAGAGCTCTGGTGGACAGAGAGTGACACGTTTACTTTTCGACTACAAATATTACACCTCTGTAGTGACTAGATTTAAGGGATCCTGTCAAAAACGATTGGTCATGTTGAGTATTAATGCACAACGATGAAGTCTAAAATATCAATATTGTTATTAGGATCAATAACCCAGTATTGGTCAGGCACTCTTCACTACTGGCATAATGGTGACATATGTATTAACTCATGCGTTAACATATAAGTTAGTAGAGAACTGTACCAAAGTCCTGGTAGACTGTTATGCTGACACGTGAGTGAAAAGTACCTATCAATAATATACTAATAACTAATAAACAACATGGCGTTGAGTTGTGTGTTAAATTTAAGTAGTTCATTAGCTATGGTAAGGTAAGTATAGTTATAATGTATAAACCCAACCCCATTAATAGGAAATAACTTAACAAATGAACATTGGTCAGTGAGAGGCGGTCCTACAGAGACAATGTTAAGAGAATGTAAAGCCACAGGAACAGATTTAAAATTCTTTGCATTTTTTGTATCACTGCCTCTGAAACCATGCTTTTCTGGGCATTTTACAAGAATCGTCCAGTGTCTGGCCTGTAAACCTGGTCAGGAAAAAAGGTTTGACTACGTCCCTTTAGAGACGAGAACTATTGAGTCTCTATTGTCGGCAGATGTTCAGTGATGCTTTAAGGTTTTACATTTTGCACATTAATTGAACAGCGAATTCTGAGATCTTTATCAACTTGGTCATGGTTAACATGAAAAGCCCTATAGTCATCTGATAAAAAAAACATACTCTATCCTTACTTAAGGAGCACCTGAAAGACCAATCTGTCTATACAGAAGGGGGATTAACCCCACAGTTGATGATCAGTACTAAATAACATAAGGAAAAATTAATCCTCATGTTATTCAGTACTGTATTGTTTTTCACTGATAAGGAGTTTCATAACTGGCTGTGCTCTATGTATGCACAGTTTTCTCTATGCCTGAGTCACGATAAACTGATCTGCTGCTAAATGTTTTAGTATGAACAACAACAGTGTCCAGTGGAGCAGAGACATGTCTCAAATTCACAACCTTAGTTAAGCATCAATGCGATAGCTCAATACTATGGTGACTTCGGTGAATGCCACATCCTGGAAAACAAGAAGCTGTCACACGTCCAACAGCCAGTGCCACCACGCGCGCGCGCACGGACACACGCCGCGCGCGCGCACACACACACACACACACACACACATGCAGTCGACTAAAGCAATCTTACCATCTCCATCTTCAGTTTCCTGATCTTTTCATCCAAACTCTTCTTCCCCGTCTCCTTGCCGGTGTCGTGCGCGGCAGGCCAGCTTGGTGTCTCCGCGGACAGAGGACGCTTCTTCCCGCATCCACCTGAGCAAACCCTCGGGGGTCTTCCGGCCGATCTTCATCTCTATGTCTTTCAGATCTGGGACGGTCTCGGTGGCAGTGCCTTCATCCATCGTGTCCGTGTGTTTACAAGGGAAAGATCCGCAGGACAGAGATCGCGTCCTTTACGTTTCTTGGGAAATTGTTGCCTGTCGAGCCACGAGAGTCACTTCCTATAGGATTGTATGGCATCCTATGCGACTCCAGCTGAGTTGGACTGCGCCAGGAGAGAAAAACAGTCTGACAGAATCAACACAACGTGGTTATTCCAGCAGATGAATGCCACTGCCTTTTTATTTTAGCTGTATCATCATCTTGTGTCAAAATGATTAAGCCGCTGTTAACTAAAACAAACTAGTGATCAAGTGAAAGCAGAGAAAAATCTTCTAATTTGCTGATTTTTCCCCGTGGCTTGTTGATTGGTTCCTCTACAGCGGTAAACACAGTCTGATCTCCAGAGTCCAGTGTCTCTGTGTGTGTCGGTGGGGCTGCTGTGTCTTGCTGGAGATCCCTACACTGAGCTACATTGCGCAGATTCCACCTGCATGATGACAGCGACCAACAACCGCAGAGTGGGAGAGAGGAGACCCCAGACCGTCAAGTCAGCTAGAATGACATCAGACAGCGTCCGGTTGGGATTTCCAAAATAAAATACGCATAAAAGGAACTCGTTGATTCTGAGTAGTGAACTACCAAAATAAAATTAACAACAACCTTTCTGTCTGAACCTAAAGTATTTCCTCACAGTTCTGAACAGTATCATGGCTAGGTTCATTCTACTCTATTTCCAGTGATATAATTTTAACTGAAAGATGTAAGAGAAATTTGAAGTAGAGTAGAATATTGACCATAAGTAGCTCCTCCATCCTCCATCTTGTGGTCTGGGTCTTGAAGAGGGACCCTGTCTCAATCTATTAGTTTTATGCTGCTCAAGTACTTTTTTTTTTTTTTTAAATCAAACTGCTTCAGTTTTTCTGTGTGTCAAGTAACTGACACTTGGACAAAGTAGTGTTATTTCATCATAAAATAGCTAAAATCAGAAAACCAAACCCGGTTGCTTTCAGCAGCAGTCTTAGCAACTCAAATTATCATTTCACTGAGAAGTCATTTTGGTGTGGCAAAGCCCCTCTGGGTGACACGGATGAAGAGTCTCATCAACATAATGAAGTACGACAGCTGTCTATGTTACTAAAGACTATCACTTTACTCTTAATACACTCAGACACACTCACACCCTGCAGCTCTGCATGACAAATGTCTCCCAGCCTACTGAGTCCAGGCAGATTTTTCCTCAACAGGCTTGGACCTCCTCATGTGGAACTACAGAGGCTGTGGCTGCTTTAATACATCAGGTCAGAGCTTGTGGTTATGAGACTGGTGGGCTGACGCATCGTATTGGCAATGTTTTGGAGTAATGGAGATTAAATTCAATAAGGTGTGTGCTGAGCATAATTTTCCCTTGACGTTTTCCCAATGGTTTCCAGGGAGGAAGGCATTTTACAAATTTGCCCACAAATCTATCTGGAGATCATTTTATTCCCAAGTGCTAAGTAATGAAGACATATGGCTAACAAGGTTTTTAAACATCCCAATTATTTATGATGGAAGAATACCATTAGTCATCATTTTTGGTAAATTTGCTCCGCTACAGTGTCCTGAAAACGTTGCATCCTTTTTTTTGTCTCTCACACACAAGAGAAACAACAAAGAGACATTCACTGGTGTAATTTGCAGTCAGAGAATGCCTCCAGAGAGCTGAAGAGATGCTTTTCACAGTGAGTGCTCAACTCAGGGTGCCAGAGAGAAGCTGAGTAAGAAAGGAAATACAGTCGTAGTCAACAGTGATGAAGTGGCTTAGAAAAGCAGAAGAGTTTTTAGCTGTAAGCACTAATTGAATGTACCAGTGTGTTCAGGGGAATAAGAGGGACGAGGAGGGAGTCTGCAGTAAAAGGGGGATGGACATTTGTATTAAATAACAATAGCTTAAAAGCAGAGTCAGGATCTGAGGTGGATTAAGGCTGTCTAATGCTTTCTGATATGACATGAAGCCTGGATGTCAGAGTGTGGCCACTTCTCTTCAGTTTGGGGGGGGGGGGGGGGGGGGGGGAGATCCTGAACTGTTAAATCCCTCAATACTTATCAGTGCTGTGGAGCAGTATTAGACACTGACATCAAAGATGTAAAAAAGGTGTTAATGGATGGGGAGAGCTCATCCTAGGGAGCGAGCGGACAGGAAGGTACAAAGACTGGTATTAATGAGGCTTTCCTGTGATCCTATGATCCTTTGTATTCAGTGTCACATCTCGTGAGGGGCCCCAGATTTCACAACTATGATCCTGTCAATGTAAATGTAATGTCTCTGCAGAGATGGAATTTAGAGAACTTTGATGCACAGCTTCTGCTCTCCTTATTAATCTGCATTTAAGTTCTGCATAGGGAGGACAGAACAATGCTCAGACACAAACAAACGGTCCCCAAATTAGAAGAGAACTAATTTTGCTATCTATCTATCTATCTATCTATCTATCTATCTATCTATCTATCTATCTATCTATCTATCTGCCAGTCTGTCTTCATAACCCTGCTTGATATTGTTCTTCATCTGCCAGAAATTAAAACAGACACCAAAACAATTAAGTAGGTTAGCAAGGGGTTAGTTTGACAGCAAAAGAACCTTTACCAGTATTTGGGACACATGTCCTAATCCCACTATACAGGGGAGTACCACAGAAGCTATAGGGATTATTAGGGGTCAGCATCTCCCCTGTAATACCTTTGTTTTGTCTCTTAGCTGCTGGAATGTAAAGTCTATCGTCTAAACTGGAGTTTTTATGAGCAAAATGCTGTTGAAAGGGTGCACAGGCACACAAACTAGCATCTGTAATCATTATGTTACCATGCAATCAGCACAGTAACCATGATGACCGCCATGGCAACGGTTGTCGAGAGAACATTTTCAGATTTCTGCACACCCACATTGTACAAATGGAAAAAGGCTGCCCACTCGGAGGCAGATATCTACTGTACAAAGTACACATTATGCAACACATTCAGAAGGGAGCTTTATCTAGGTGCTTCAGGGGGCAGTATAGGTGGTTCAGCACTGGTTCAGACCTGGCTGCAGGCATTTGTGTGTGGGTTTGCATATTCTCTCCATATTTGTGTGGGTTTGCTTGAGGTGAGCCAGTTTCTACCCAAATCAAAAACATACATATTTAGCATTAGGAAGACTACTCTCATTGACCTGTGCACGCTGTGGACTGATGGTCTACTGCTGCCAGTTGTGGACACAACTGCAAGCCTCTGTTTCTCCAATGTCATGTACTAATTCCAGTCATGTACAGTCTCTTCCTAGGGCTTATCTCTTCTTAACTTATTTTATTTGTGTTGTTATATCTAGACTGCCCTTACTCTAAGCCTACTGCTTGATTATATGTGTGTGTGTGTGTGTGTGTGTGTGTGTGTATGTGTGTGTGTATACTATACACACAGTATGGTTTGCCATAATACATATTTACCATCTAATGGAAGAGTTTGTGTTTGTATGCACAAGCATTCACAAACAAAAATGTGCTTATCATGTCTGCATCAGAAGTTCTAAGATAATATTATGGCTTGCAGGCTAATGAGGATTCAATGTTCCTAGCTTTTCTATCAAGAGCTCACCAAAGTGCTGCATGTTTTTCTTTTGATAATTACCTCTTTTTTATTATGTCTAAATCACCTTGTGTTTTTTGTTGAAATTAAAGTAGTAGCATTGAGCAAAAACAATGCTGATGTAGATTCACACTGAGCCTGATGGTTCACATTCTTGGGTTGGCTACAGCTGACACAGGCAGGGGCAGAGGGGGCTAAAACATTCTCCAAAACAAGACTTCAAAATAAAATAAAATAAAATAAAATAAAAAAAACCAACAACAACCTCAAGACATAGGTAAATAAACAATATCATCCTGTCAGAATGGACCTGAAGGAATGTTAGTTGGTATTTCTGTTACAGAGTCAAAAAGATAACTCACAGGTGTTACAATCTCCACACCAAAAAAAGAACAAAAAATAACTGGATTTAATGTATTTATGCATACCAAGAATGGTATGAATGAGAATCAAGAGCAGGACTGGAAAAACATTTATCCACAGTTATGCACTGTCTCCCCCTCACACTCCACTCCCTTGTCACTCCCAAGCCTAACCTGTTCAACCTGTCTGCACCTGGCTGACAAGAGTATGTGGGTGAGAAGTGTCACAGTAGAGTGAACTGTAAGCCAAGGAAGAAAAGGTATTTTCTTGTCCATGATCTTTCAGTTAAAATACATACAGACAGGATTTTTATTGTATTTCTTAAAGTCTCTTGTATTTTTTGTAAATAACAGGAGGAGGGGGTGGAGAAGCACAGGGCCATGGAAACAGACAACACAGATGACATTGAATCTCTCATGGAGGACATGGACTATATCCCCGGTCACTTTCACCTGGACCTCAACCTTAACTGTGATCCTGTTGGGCCTGTGAAGCTGCGACACAGGGACACTTACCTCAAACAGGAGAGCCTGTGGGGAGAGTTAGAGGCTGAAGTTGGATATCTGCAGTACGCTGTCAGAAATCTCCTGGGTCTGTTGGCTTTTCACCTCGAACAGCTGGACAAAGCTGAGGAAATATTTAGGTGATGATACACTGTTACTATTATTTTTGATTCATTTTTGAGATTCTGTATCACTCAGGTTGAAATTTGTCTTATACATATGCCTCACCAATTTATGGTGTCTGTTTATGGCGTCTTGCCTAATGTGGTTGTCTGCATACACATACTAAATACTATAAGATTACTTCTTATATCTAAAATATGCATCAGTTCTTGTACTTCTTTTTTGCTGTTGTAACACAACAAGTTTTATCTTGATCGTTAAGCACCAGTTAACAAGCTCTGTGAGGTGCACTTAATACTTTGGCACAGTTGAGGAGTGAGCTAAATGTTAGCATACTAACATGCTCATAGAGGCAATGCTAACATTTGCTAATTAGCACAATTAACACAAAGGGCAGCTGATGCTAATGGACATGTCATTAGCTTTACAAGTACTTGGTCTTACACCAAAAAAATGGACAAATTAAAATTTTGAAAAGTTCACCAAAGTGATTCGAGTTCATCCTGAGGTGGACATGAATGTATACACAAGTGGCACACATGGCTATCCATCTTGAGGCTGTCAAGACATTTCATTAGAGAAAATTTCAATCTGATAGTGGTGCAAAAGGTGAAGTGAGGGGATGACCAAAATCAGTAGGATTCATCCTCTGAAGACCATGAATGTATTTATGAACTTTCATGGTAATCCATCCAGTAATTGTTGAGAAATTTCCATCTAGAGAAAACTAGTAGACCAACCAACCAAACCTCTATCTCTATGCATCTTGACCTTTCAGGAGCATTTGTAAAGAAGACCCTGGGAACCTCAACGCCTGGGCCAACCTGGGTTATGTGTACGATAAGCTGGGGAGAGAGCTAGATGCCGGGGAGTGTGTGGAGAAAGTGTCTCACCTCATGGGTTTAGATGCTGGAGAGGCCTCTCAGGAAGAGACCAGACTGTTGGCAGCCCGCTGCCTGGCTGAACAGGCCTACGTCTATCCGTATGATGTGGAGCTGGACAGCGAGAATGACCTGAGAGAGAGACTGACTGCAGCACTGACAATGTACAACAGAGCCCTGGACTATGGGGGACAACTGGTGAGAAGGAAAAACATGCATATTGTAAAACTCAGGGTAAACCTGTAAATGTGTGATCAAATGGCTAAGGATTAACATGCAGAATGTAAATTTGAGGAGGAGCACTAAAACAATGACTGGTTAGATGATGAGTCCAAGCAGGTCATTCTGAGACTAATATCCTCCCTGGGATTTTATTGGTCAGGGCTTAAATAATCCAGTTAGTAATCATTTTATCATACTCTGCATTGCTCTTCTATACGACTCATCTTCCCTGCAAAGTTTTGTTGAAGTTAGAGGGTAAGGCTACGCTCAGAAGATTTTTTAGTATGAACTTATAGTATAACAGATATAAAACAAAATTCCCCTCTTGACAGATCTACAGATGCAAAACTGTCCTCATTTGAGAGTAAAAGCAAGTTCCTGCTGCTATTCCTGCACAGTTAATGTAATTTTAATATTATTTAGACATTATGTTTTTCAGATACCAACAGAGGAAAAACGAAGCTGGTATTTTAAAATGGCCACCATCTACATAAGGTATAACACTGACACAAAAAGATTTTGACAAACAAGCACAGCACTATTTAATGTTTTATTTTGACCAAGTTATTCTCTCCCTGCAGACTAGATGACATAGTAAAGACCAAAGAAGATTCTGAATACTCCAGACTCTCTCACTACAATAAGGGGATGAAGCTTCTAAAAGAAACACTTGAATCTGAGAAAACACAATATAAAGGTAAGCATGGTATGTTTCTATACGAATATATCTGTCCTGGTGTGCTTAAATAAAGCTGCAATAAAGCAGTATACAAATACTCAATTACAAGTAACAGTCCAAGACTTAAAACACCACTTATAAGTACAAAATTATTATCAGCAAAATGTATTTAAAGAATCAAAAGTAAAAGTATTATATTACCTGTCAATGATGTATTTACACGTATTTACTATTACTGAGGTATTTACATATTAGCACTACTTTGAATAATAATAATTTATGAGCCGATCACATGCTTTGTAATTAAAATCTATATTGGCAAAATAACCAGTGATTACACGTCACATAAATGTAGTGGAGCTAAGGGAATAATAACGTTTTCTGCTGAAATGTAGCAAAGTATAAAGTAGCATAAGACAAATATTCAAGTAAAACACAAACTCCTGGTCCATAGTAGTACTTATGTTTCACCACTGGATTTAGAAGCTGCAATCTATTGTACAAGATCAGAGGCCATCAATCATTTAACTATTGATTGATGATGTTACAGTTATTATTACCATTTCTTCAATCTCTGTTTTCAGCTCTTGCCTGGTGTTACATTGGCATCATGTTGGAGAGGAAGGAAGAGTTCACCACTGTGCCCATGTCTATACATGACTGTGGATACTCTGCCTCTGATCCTCTATCCTGCTATGGAACTGTAAGTTTTTCCCATACCTGTTTACATCCCTCACCAAATAAAAGGCAAGCTAGAAGAAAAAAAAAAAGTATATACGTGTATAAGTAAATACTATTTTAACTAGACCTGCTCTAGTAATCTCTAAATCTAAAAAGTGTGCCAAAAATGAGCAGGAATTCTGTCATTTATCCTCAATTGTTCTCCACTGGCAGTTGGTTTCAGTTTAATATTCTTATCTAATACCTGTTTTACAGATTTACAGTTGTAACTGCAGCCCTATTGCAGAATAGACACTAGACCCCTATATATGCTCCACCGTAACATACAATTGTTTGTGTTTTTAGGCCATAAATATGGCCGGTGATGATGCATTCATCCTGAACCTTCTGGCCAAGGTCTTCTTTCTACTGGGCAAACATGAGATGGCCACAGGGATCAGCAACATGGCTCTAAATGTGCTGCCAGATCCAGAGCTCAACTGGCAGGCTTACTGCACCCGCGCCAAGGTACTGCAGGCAAAGTACATCAAGTTAATGCCAAAACCAAGACAGCAAAGCATGAGTCAATTAGCATGTGAAATCCCTTTAATGCTTTGAGAATCTGAATTAATTTAAATTGGCTGAAAGACATACATAAAACACACATATTTGTGCAATTAGAGCTAATATTTTAGCTATAAATAGTTATGTTTATTTATGATTTCTATTTAGAAATGGCAAAATTGAATATCTATACTCCAAACAGCTGTATAAAATTATTATGTGTTTACATTTGATGAGATAAGACAGTCAACAAAATGGTGTATAGTACAAGTATTTATAAATGTGTTCCTTTTAGATCAATATGATGCTCTACGTCAGGGACCTGGAGAAGGCAAAACATGGTCAAGGTGGAATCCCAGACCGACAGAGGCTAACTGAGGCCAGAAAAGACTTGGACAAGGTCCTGACTGTGCGTCCATGTCTGCGGACTCACCTAGAGATGGCACAGGTAAAAGCATGAACTAATAAGGATCAATATAGATTGATTTTTTTTTTTACACCAACAGAGTTTTCAGATCCATGTCTTCTTCTTTAGGTGTACTACTACATGGGTGTGGATGCTCTGCAGGAGAGCCTTCTGGTGGATGAGGCAGCAGTGAATAGTGCGTTGGTGAGTTTGTCTCATGCCCTACAGTTTAAGCTGGGTGACAGCCTGCCAGACCTCCATGTGCTCAGAGGTCGCTGCCTCCAGCTGAAAGGCGAGGAGCAGAACGCTGCAGACTGCTTCAAACAGGCCATGGAGTTAGAAAGGCCAGGAAGCACAGACACCACAGCCCTGCGCTGCCTCCTACAGGTCCTCCTGGCTCTGTTCATGCAGGGAGGCCCCGATCCCAGCCCTGCTATCACCCAGCTGGAGACATGTGTGCAAAAGGCAGAGGAGAAGTACCCTAAGGACATTGTGAAGGCTGAGCTGAGGTGCCTTTACAGGACTCACACAGAGGAGGTCACAGAGTTATCCAGGGCTCTGATCAGGACAGGACGCCTGGATCTAGTGAGGAGGCTACTGCAAACAGTAGTGCCTACACAACTGTCTAAGAAGAGACCACTTGCAAGGTCTTTCTCTCTCACATGAGGCAAATATGTGACTTTAAAGAGATAGGCATGTGACCAAACCAGACCAGACATACTGTAGTAATTAACTGTAATTAACTTTTTGACAACATTTCACAGATAAAAATGAACAGGGGTGCTCTGTGATTAAACTGTCTTTACTGAAACTGGGTATGCTTTTAAGCTGTGATTTGTCATTAACCTGTAGGAAGAAGAAGATGATGAAGAAGACCAACAATAACAAAAAATAACTTTTGGAAAGGCTGTATCCACTGAGTAACCTACAGTTCCAGTGACAGAACACGTTATATTCCTATATGTTGAAATCTTCACGTTTTTTTGACAAAATAAAATGGTTGTGACTTTTGAGAGCATTATTGAATTGAGGAGAGATTGGTTTGGTGGTTTGGTGTATCATATTGAAATGGCTATGACCAGGATATTCTGGGATATTCCACAGACAAAGAGTAGTTTCCAACACAAGTAATCTTCTGCTAGGGTAACCTCATGTTGCACCACCACTGCTTGATTAACATATTATTTTAATACTCTACCTCTGATGACCACTGACCACTAGATGGAGATATATACATAATTTAAATGCTGCCTGTTTATGAACGATTCTGTTTTTAGTGCAAAAATGACTCAGTCACATACCTTTAAAAACTTGTTGGGGTAACCAAAAACAACAGAAAGAAACAAAAAACTGAAAAAAGGCTCATGGCTCGATCAAAAAAATATGAACTGTCTTAATATCTATCTATCTAATTATCTTATCTTTGGCAATGATAAGACTACATGCACAACTGCTGATAAACATTAAAACCTGATCTTCTACATTCCTAAGTGTTGCAGTTTAATTCTGTTGAATTTGATTCGTCTATAATCTAACTCTTCAAGGTGAAGTGAAAACCCCTGACTTCCCAAGGATGAGACAGCTTTTGTTAATGTCTTTGTTTGTCTGTATATTACTCCTGTGACAGACTTTTGCCCTCCTGCCAACCTAAGAAGTTGAAACAAATAATGGATACACAAATACAGTTCTGATGTTCTGATGCTGAAACAACAGGGCAGAACACATGTTCTCTATTGTGTGCAAGGATAATTTTGCCTAATTTATGAACTGAGAAGGGAAATGGTTCTCCAAGGAAAAATGATAGCATCAGTTGCACCAAACATTTTTCACGATGTGTTTTTCAAGAGTTACGATGAAAGGTCTGTCACTTTATCAAAACACACAAAGTGACAAAGTGGATGTCAGAATTATGAGGAAGCTCTCCTAAAGGTGAAATAATTTTAACCCCAACCATAATCTTTGTCTCACACTTAGTAAGTCATAACCCAACCTTAATGTAGCAGTGAACAATCAGGCAAAAGTTTTTTTTTTTTTTACAGTGGTGATTTGCTATGGTTTTTGGAAGCTACAAATAACATTGTCCTGCTGATAAATCACACTAATGCATTGTATTTCAATGCAAATCGAACTGCACTACATGAAAAAAATGTGTCACAAATTAAATGAGGCAAAACTCAACACACACTATGAGGTAATTTTGAAGAGGTCTACGATGTGCACCTCAGTCAACTACAGCCACAAACGTTGCCTTCCATTTGCAACAAGAGATAGTCTGAGCAGATGAAAAGACAAACATGAATTCATGTCAAAATGAGCACTTTGGGGCATTATACCTCAACCATTTACTGTGCCAGTGATTAAAAGGAAGTATTTTGTTGAAAATCACAAACCAGATTGGAAAATAAATACTATGGAAGTCCTTTGATTTCACTTCACTCTGCATAAACATTATACCCTTAAATGTTTTTATGTGCAACTTGCATGAGATGCCAGTTGTCATGACTGATGTGCTTTCATTCTGTCACAGCTGCAAAGGCGACAACAAAACCATCCAGCTTAATGATGAATGATAGTATTTTCATGATGGAATGTAGAAATGCAGAAGAAATACAGAAAGCTTTTTTTAGTGGTTACACATTACCAATACTGATCCAATGCCTTTATTTTCTTTGTCATCACTGATAAGCATTTTGTCCCTGCCAGTGGGACAACATCATTTGTCAGTCCCTTTGAAAACCATCACAAATCACTGTTGCAAAAATGACAACTCTATGTTCAAGGTTTGGTTATAGGTCTGGCCACAAGTTTGTGGAAGAACATGGTATGGGTTAAAATAGCGACATAGTTGCAATGTGTTTCTTGTACACAAACAAAGTTTCTGTTTACATTCAGTGTTTTCATGTCTTCAAAATGCTTTGTATATGTTAAATCTAACAAATTTGTTGAATCCATTTTCTTTTCCTCATAAAACATTAGAAAAGCCAATTGTTTTGATAAATCTGACACCTTCATTGTGTATTTCTGTGTTTGGTAGCTTGCAGTCTTCTTCTCCCTTGCTTTTGTTGGCACATTGCTACCTTTCTTGGTATGTTGCTGACAACCATATATCAGTGGAATGGGGTAAGCCAACTGGCAGAAAAATGTATCATCACCCTGTGTGTCCTTGTGGGTGTGCACAAGAATGAACAAAAATGGCCCACTCCTAAAAACACTGTTCTACAGCAATGTCAGAAAATCTAGGGAACCCCTAAGGTTTTAACTATAGGATCAGTCGAAAGAAGCCCTGTAGGAAACAAGATGTAAACATGTCAAAGTCCAAAATTTTGCTGACCCATCCAGCCTTGGAAACTTTGTGACTATTTAAAAACATTACCTTGCCACATTTGCTGAAAGAATTCATGCTGTCATTTTTCTTTGCGGTTTATTTCAGCGTCTCTTCCACATTGTGCCACACTACTACACTGGAGTTGGTCACATTATACTGTGCTTACACCAGGAGATTATGCTTGTGCTTGCACCCACTTTCAAGAAAATAAGGCCCTTAGAGTCTCTTGTTAGAACAAGTGAGGTTTAACCACAACAGCTATTCTTGTCACAATCCCATATTAGACATTGTGCTGCATTTTGATGTGTTTATGTGTCTATATAAAATGTAATATGTAGCTAATATAAATAAACTTCTGAGAGAAGATATTGTGAGTCTTTTGACCCTGTGTGTAAGGTTTAGTATCAGAGTTCTAGATGTGCCAGTAACTAGAAGAGCAACTTCAATTCATCTGAAAATTCTTGTGATACATTTCCACTTTTGCCAAAATACTAACCATACTTTTCTTGACAAGTGCTTTTCATTTAATTTCTCCCTGACTGTAGATTCAGGTTTTGCAGCATTATTTGTGTTGGCTGAAGTTGTCAATCGTATATAAAATCCCCCCCCCCCCCAGAGTATGTGATTTCATTCTTTCACAGCTGCAGAGATAACAACACGTCTGTCTAAGTCAGGTAAGATTTTAAAGATCATTAATGAAAAATTATCTATTTTTAAAGTTTAAATAAAATTCAATATAATCTGCAGTAAATTTAAGTCATAGAATCCAGAAAAGGGGGGATTACGAAAAGCAAAATGACAAAATAAATTTTCACTTCACTGGTAACATAGCCATATGCACCAGTTTTTAACATTTATAAACCTCACATTAAAAACAGACAAATCCCTGTTAAGGTTGAAGGCTGGTTATTTGGGGAATATACATATATTTAAAGGATAAAATTGAATTACAGTGTGAACCTCAAACAACATATGCAAATATGCCTAAAATCTACATCATTTAATTTATCATTTCACGCCTTGTAAAGTATTCCTATAATATTTATACAAGGACTTGTAGAGTATCTGGTGTTAGTGACTTTGCAGCGGGTTTAACACATGTCAGTGTTTTTTAATCGAAGTTTTAGCATCAGCATAATTTATAAATTGTTACCATGTGACTATTTCTTTCCCTAAAGATTTAAGTTTATTTCTCTCTCTCTTTTTTAATTTACCACAGGCTGTCTAGAGTAACATGTTCTAGCTACATAATAATAAGTTTATGGTATTTTTCTAGTATGGTATCAATTTGGAACAGTTTGAATTGTATAGCCTAGGCCAGTTAGCTGTCATAAATGGTAATGCACTAGTCATATCTGAACACAGCACATTCACTCACATTATAATTACCACAGGTGACTATAGATGACAGGAGATTATCTCACGTCCTCAGTGAGACAGTAGTGTGGGGGTGCTACAAGTGGAAAGATTACTGAACCAGTTTATCACCATAGAACTGGAAGTCACTGTACTTTCCTGTCATATAATCACCACTGTAATTACATTGTTTACATTAACAGAAAGGTAGAAATTGGTAATAAAAACATTTGCATTTCAAATAAATTGTCTTCACACTCTGCATGACTGGTTCTAATATTTCAAGTATCAAGAATTACAGTGGTTTTCTCATTAACATTCAAAGTTACAGTCCATAGTCTACTCAGATCATCATCTACAGCCAATGGCAGGACAAGAGTGGAGCTCTGGCCTGTTTGACTGCTGGGAGGACAAATTCTCTTGTAAGAATCAGCCCCAGACTAATTTTCCTTCTTTAGCTACAGTACATCAAGTCACTTAGAGAGAGTAAGTTTATTTGACTCGACAACTACTTATAGCTGCATGTTTTTTAGGTTGCTATGCTTTCTGGTGCTGGCCTTGCTTTGCCTGCGCCATTTCAGAAGGACTTGGAGAGAACCGCTTACTGCCATTATGTGACTTGTGCAGCCCTGCTGTAGCAGCTATTGCTGGAATACCTCTGTGTGTGCCTCCAGTGGCCTTGTCTTTCAGGACTGCCGTGAGAAAGAAATATGGCATCAAGGTATGAAGTGATATTAAAAAACAAAAATCAATTTACAGCTTCCAACATACATACATGGAAGACTGATTTGAATTTGCTCCTTGAATAATTGTCAGTAGAAGAACAACTTTGAATATGCTTATCATTCTCTGTGGGTATATTTAAATTTTGCTTATTGATGGACATAATTACACTTGCTGATTAATGTAAAACATTAAATAATAACTGAGGAATATAAATAACAATTACTTTGGTTCTCCTTAGGGTACTCTCTGTAATGACATCACGATGTCCTGCGTCTGCAATCTGTGCGTCTGGTGTCAGATTGACCGTGAGCTAAAACGTCACAACAACAGCTCTACTGTGCAGTCTCAAACTCCTGTGACTATACAGCCTGTTTCCAGTGGTGGAAAGTAACCCAGCACACTGGCTCAAGTCCCATACTACAGTAAATTAATGAGGTGCTTGTGTTTTATGAAAGTATTTGCATTTCTGATACTTCTAATACACTAATTGTCATAACAAGATACTGGACCTTTTACTACACAACGTTTATCTGACAAGTTTGGTTACTTTTCAGATTTAGATGTTTAAAGTTGTGGCTACTCAGTGTATTCCCTTTTCTTATTTGGGTATGGGGATAAAAAAGAGACTAGTTTCTATCATAGTTTTTCCAAAGTGCTGTAATAATCATCACAACATTTATGGCCTAATCACAGTAAAATAAATAATAACTGATCTTTATTTACATCTCCAGTCGCTAAAATAACATTTGCATATTTGCATGTACATCAATAATAAATTCTGAATCCATCTGATATCCATCAAGATGTTGTGTTGCTACTGTGTTATTTAATCTCTCGTAAAGCCACCATCAGTGGAATTTGAAATCTTGGCTCCCCCGTGTGACAGTATCAGTAAAGGTGCTCCGATACTGTGACAGTGCATGCCGTCTTGATTCATACCTGCACATGGCTTCTTCTGGTTATGCCCAGCAGGGGGCCCCCAGGCCTAAGTGGCAAGATTCACGGCAGCACAATAGCAGGACTCAGCATCTCATGACAAAACGGGACCCCCCAATACACCTGAAAAACCAAAAGAATAGCTTCAACATTCACCACAACAAACAAACAAACAAAAAAACAACAACAGAGACAACATACACACACACACATAGGCTATCAAACCACTGTATGTAGAACATAACTACAGTGGCCAAGAGTCCTGTTTGCTGTTTCCAAACTGAAATGTTATGCAACCACTGTTATTTTATGGTGTGTCACTCCTCCTTTGTATGTTTTAGTGCTCCACCTTTCCATACATAGCAGCCTATCAACACTGTCACATGGGTGGAACCTAGGGATTCCACTTTTGTAACTGCAGGTAACACTAAAAAACATTCATATTATCATCTTTAACGAAGAGTAGTAGGAGCCTGCGTGAGCTAATATTTACAACAGTGTTTTTTTTTATAAGCAAAACTAAACTTTGACAGTACAAAAATTTAATTACAATACAGGGGAGTCAGCAGAAGGCACTATTGATGTTTGTGAACTGAAGGTCATGTTCTGGTCACCTTAGCCTACGAATGTGCCAACCTGTTGGAATTCAAAATGGAATGTCAAACACTGAGTGGGTGTTTACTGTGATATTTTGCTCTTTGTTTCCACAGACAGTGCCTCCTTGTTGAGCTATGGTGGAGAGGTAGTAACTTTGGCTACTGTGGATTTTGTCCCCCCACCTCTTGTAATGGGATAGCATTAGGAAAGGGTTATAATGACAGGACAAACCACAAGCAAAGGGGCTCAAGAACACGAATCAGAGACAGGAGCTTGATTTTAAAAAAAGTTCAGTACACAGGTAACATAAGAATAATGAGAGACAGGTGAAACTAATCAGGGCGGGGCAGAAAATCACACAGGTGGGAAACAGGGGGGCAGGTAGTATCTGAAATGATAGGAGAGGTCTGTATTTCAAAATAAAACAGGAAATGATGAATGAATGATTGAATGACTTGCTGAAAAACATAACCTAGAGAGCAGGGTGGGACAAGTTTTGGGGTCATTTTAAGGGAAAAAGCATTTGTATAAATGCCATACCATGCCAACTGCAGGGCTTATAGCAGCACTGGTCTTTCACGCTTCTTGTGTATAGGTTTGTGATATCTTTGCAGCAGCCAGCTGCATGGTCTTATCACACTTTTTGTTTACATTGTTTGGATAAAATAACAGGAGTATATTCATATATAAGCACACATTTCATGGCAGGTAATTTGGGTTCTGGTTGTGAATAATGGTAGCTCTGTCAGGTCACACTGGATTGATGATATCTGATGCTAAACCTCATTCTTTTTCATCTGGGAACAGCAGTTATACTGTGGTCAAATCATGTGCTGTCGTGTGTGTGTCTTCAAAGAGATACAACATGTTTTGGTACTTATCCCACTGGTTTGCCACACCTGTACAAAAAGAAAAACTATATCCACACAATTGTTAATGTGTATTGTTGCTTTAAACTCTTTTTGCACATCTGGTCTGGTTCTGCAGCATTGCTTGTGCCTTAGTTGCTCAACATGCATGACATGCCATTTCTCACACAAGGAATATTCTGTCACATCTCTCCCAGGTGAGAACAAGGTAAGAGTTTTGTTTGTTCTGTTTTTTTTCTGTAGAAAAATATATTTATCCTAAAATTTATCTTAAAGGTTGAATGAAAGCTTAATCTGACTACTGCAGAAGTTAAACAGAAGCTCCAGCAAAACAGTCAGTATTGGTACGATTTAAATACCTATTTATGCAGATTTGTTGCAGATTAAAGGAGACTACTTGTATTTCACAATAATTGTCTTTACACAGGACATGACTCGGATTTAATGTCCAATTCAATTCATTCAATTTTTATAGCACCAAATCACAGCATGCATTATCTCAAGGCATTTTACAGAGGGCAGGGTGGGTGGCTATCTGCCTCGATCAGTTAGGGGAGAGAGGAGATTAAATCAAGAATGTGTGAATTCTCATTAACATGAAAGTTGATGCAAGAAGGTGATCCAAGATCTAATCAGGTCATCAAGACAAAGTATGTCTTGTACAAATATAATTTCTGTGAAGTGCTTTGTAACTTCATTTTAAACAGGATTTGGGTGTGTTAACAGGTTCATTGTTCTCTTTCTGTGGTAAGGGTCAACAGCCAATGGCAGCACATCCGTTAACAGAGTGGAACACAGGCCTGTTCGGCTGCTGTGAGGACAAATGCTCCTGTAAGAATAAATTCCAGAACTTCATGATAATTTCATATCTATATTAACATTTTTGTGTCCTTTTTCAGTCAAATTAAACAACTTAGATTGTATGCCACTCTACTGTAACTCCTGTTTTCAGGTTGCTATGGTTTCTGGTGCTGCCCTTGCCTTGCCTGCACGGTTTCAGGAAAATTTGGAGAGAACCGGTGTCTCCCATTATGTGACTTGTGCAGCCCTGCCATAGTAGCAGGCCTTGGAATACCTCTGTGTGCTCCTCCTGCAGCCTTGGCTCTGAGAGTTGGCATTCGACACAGATATGGCATTAAGGTATGGGAATACAGAGATATAATTCAAAGGATAGTTTTATATAAATTTATCTTCAACCAATTGTACATTGAAAGAGTTTCTGACATCTATAATTGTTTCCCCTTCTTGGTACTGGCAGAAGAGAGATTTCTTCATAAAGCAATTCATTTGAAGTAACTGGGGACAAACTGTATAGTCGTCCAGTGCAAAAATGATTTCATAAGTTTAAATGCAGCTAATTTAATGTAAGGCTTTAGCAACCTGAGATAGACAAACCAAGTGGGTCAGAATTACAGAAACTGTGAGCCTTTCCCTTTACTTTTCTCTGTAGACATTAAAACTTCCCGCTTATTGCTAAACCTAACAGGACTTTTACTAATAACTGGAATATAGTAAAACCAGCATAATTTGTTGTTTTTTTTATTTTCTGCAGGGCACTCTCTGTAAGGACATTGCAACTTCCTGTGTCTGTGTGTGGTGCTCCTGGTGTCAGATGCATCGCGAGTTAAAATATCGCAAGAAAAACTCCACTGCCGTCGTTAACATGCAGCCTCCTCCAGTCATGGCGGCTCCTGGACACCCACCTCCTGCTGGCTTTGTGAGCCAACAAGGAGTTGTTGTGACTTCATATTGAACTTTGTGGCTTCTCACCAGCCCGTTCTGTCTTGTGAAGGAAATTTGACTAAACTAAGATCAATTATCTGTGGTGCAAAAGCTGATTAGTATTTGGCTAGCTGTGGGGCTGGGAGGGAGAATGTAATCCTTGTTTTTCTCCAAGGAACTGATGAGCTTGCTGCTAATGGTGTAACAGTTTTGAATTGCGTCCCCATGCTAGATGTTTGTAGATATACTTAGTAATCAGTAGCTTTTGAAAGAGAACAAGGAGTGACTTATCTAACTAAACTGTTGAAATCAAAAATCTAAGATCAGAGAAAAAATTGCAAATGTGCCTGTCACAGAGAACATGACAGTTAAGACTTATTTGTCCTTTTCGGTTACTGTTTCAGATTTACATGTTCATTACATTACATATAAGTAATACACATAATATTGTGTCATTGAGTTTATCTGGTGGCTTTTTGATGAAATCCTGTGTGACAATACACAGGACATTATCACACACCACCACTATGTGTGGATTTTATTTGGTGTTCGAATTGGTCGGTGCTGAAATTAATCAAATGAAAAATGTAATAAAAAGCAGATATAAAAAGATACTGTGCTTTCATACAAAAATTATCTTTCTCACACTTCTTCATAAACAGTGGATGTGTGTAGGTGGTAATAAATGAAACTTGGATTTTAAAGAATAACTTGGATATTTTTGAACCTGGGTCATATTTTCACGTTTCTGGATGTCAATGATTGATAGGGACAAAAATCTTTGCAATCAGTGCAGTGTTGACCAAGAACAGTGTACCCCACAACTGCAAATGGCTGCTGCAATGTAATCCAATGGGCAATTGTCTGCGTCAGAGGCTCCAATTGTTACTAGTATCTGATAACATTATGGATAAGATTTCTGCAGAGATAGACTAAGATCCTTTTTGCTTAAACCAGAAACATCACAACAGATCACTACCAGATTCCATTGACAAAAACAGTTATTTCACCAAGCAGAGCACGGGAGCTGCTGGAACAACGCTGCCTTGATCGGTCCAGTTTGTATTTAATGTTTTTAATATATATTTTTATATCCTATCTTTACATCGTGTGGCCTACATGACTTTTTATCTTTAAGTCACATTCAATATTAATGTGTAATTCATTACTGCACAACAAGCTTTCATCAATGACAATAAGAGGTCCAAAGATATTTATGTAGAGACTGTTTTGTGTTTCTAAGGTCTTAACTGTTAACCCAAGCTGTTGACTTTTGTCATCAGGAGTTGAATCCAGGGAAACACTTTACAGCCGCCTCTGATCTGTCAACTTCTCACAGTTTCCTATGAGTGGAGGTTCAGTTTCCTCCACAAGCTAGAGAAATCATGTTAGTAGTAATTAAAAAAAACAATCAACACAGTACTCTTAGCTTGCACTTTTGATTTCATTTCTCTGTGCTGACAGATTAAGGTTTTGCTGTGACAGCAAAACGTAGTGTTTGCCACATGGATAAGGTGTCATGTGTCACTCTTAATATCAAGGACATGCTCTTCATATCCTGTTCATTCGCAGCTTCAAAAGTGCCAAGGTGTCCAGCTCAGTCAGGTAAGACCTTTAAGCATGCTCTTTAGAGTTAAGGGAAATCTGACATGTTGAGAGTTTTGCAAACCACATTTAGTGATTTTCCTTTCCTTGTAGAATAGTAATGTGCAGAAGTTTTTCATACATATTAACTTAAGCCTGGGAAATAGAGTCTTAGCTTATCATAGGGTGATATATACACAGAGGATGTTTATATATAATGGAGATGAAGGGAAGCATTTATTAGCATGAACAGAAAAATTCAAGTACATCTATCTATCTATACATCTAATTAGTCACTTTCCTATCTTTCTAAGTATTTCTCTCATATGGCATCATAACAACCCCTGCCTAACTGTGTTAGTTTTGCTGTCTCTCTCTCTCTCTTTCTCTCTCTCTCTCTTAGATGGACTCAGCCCAACTGGAAAAACACGTTTTCTCTTTTGTTTGGTTTTTGTTTGTTTTCCTTTACCACATCCCACATCTCGTTATGCTCACCCATACACACCTACCTTACTGATGTTACTGATTGACACACTTATAATCATCACAATTATTTTTTAAGTTGCTTATTTTTCCTACAACAAATAACCAATTTTACCATCATCTACTGCATCCATTCCTGTATTTTTCATGTCCTGGGAGCCAGGTTTAATTATCTGATGCATATAGCCAGTGCTCCTATTTTTTAATATTGATTTTTAGTTCCGACTTTTTCAACATACACTCTGATTTCTCTGTGTCAATAGGTTCATTTTTCATTGTCTCTGTCAGTTCAACATTCAATGGCAGCGCAACCTTTGACAGAGTGGAGCAATGGTCTCCCTGACTGCTTTGAGGATGTGAGCACTTGTAAGAGTCTGCATCACAAATTTCTCAAATCTGTATTTTTTTTAATTCAATTTGTTGGGCCTTCTTTATTAATGTTGAATCACTTATAAGAGTTTGTCCCACTCTGTTGATAAACTTCTGTGTGATTTTTAGGTTGCTATGGTTTTTGGTGCTGCCCTTGCCTTGCTGGCACAGTTGCTGGAAGATTTGGAGAGAATCGCTGTCTGCTATTATTTGACGTGTGCACCCCTGCGGTATTTACAGCCTGTGGGATACCATTGTTTATTCCTCCAGCAGTCCTGTCTCTACGATCTGCGATGCGAAACAGATACGGTATCAAGGTATGACCAGCGTAAGAATATGTAAATTACATTTGACATATGTTGAACAAAAGTGAAGCAATGTTGATTTTAAATCTTAACATAAGTCTTTAATTTGGTCTCTGCAGGGTTCTATCTGTAAAGACATCGCAGCTTCCTGTTGCTGTATGTGGTGCACCTGGTGTCAGATGCATCGAGAGTTAAAATATCGCCATAAAGCTCCCACTGTTATAGTCAATGTGCAGCCTGCTCCAATAGTGATGCCTGAAAGAAGTCCACCTTCTGTCGTTATTATGAACCAACCAGGGATTGTCATGAATTCAAACTGAAATATGTTTTGTCTTGAGGGAATTCTGATTCGGATCATGTTTCTGATTGTTTTGTTACACTGTGTATTTGGTCACACAGTGAGGAGTATGCAAATGTTGTCTCTAAATGTGTTGTACCTTTCTGAGGATGAGCTGCAGACTGACAGCATTGTCTGGTTATCATGAGAGAGAGAGAACATCAGCTCCTTTGCCACAGTAACCACTGGTCCTGACTCTGGAGGGGTCCAGACTGAAATACAAGGTCATCTGAGTGAAAACAGAAAAGAAATATTCCTTTACATAAATGGACAGCATTACAAGTCATTGTCATTGTCACTTTCTTCTTTGATTTCTGCACAAATATGACTACATTAACATTTGTGTCTTAATATGTAAACATATGAGAGCATATATCTGCACAGCAATACAGACAAATACTTTATTCTGAGCTGGATCATGGTCTAATGTGTTTTTCTTAAAGCTGATATAGGAGGCCTAAATATAAAATATCTTATCTTATAATCACAACTAATAAAGAGTAAGCTAATTAGAGCTGAGGAGTTTGATACTGTATTAAAAATATAATTATACACAAAAAATCAAAAGAAACTGCAGCACTGGTACATGAATTAAAACACTATGTACGCCTGCTACAGTGTCTTTTTTCTATGATCACTTGAGGGAGCCAAAATCGGAAACTTCTGACACAGAAACTTGGCTGCAATTATATGTTTTGATTCCATTTCTCTGTGCCAATAGAGTTGAGGTTTTGAAGCTGTCTGACATGGACAAGATGTATGTATTAATCTTAATAAAGCAACAACAAAGCTTAGTAAAGGTTTAACAGTGGTGTTATATATAAGTTTATTAAACTCAATAAGTGTTTGTACTATTACAAACAATTATTTTTAAAAAAGCTCAAAAGGTTTTAAGCAGTCTAGGAGCTGTTATTAAGTTTCTTATAAGTGCTTCTGAATGTCTTATAATCGCACAATAAATATGTTTATGATGCTATTATTAACACATGTGATCTTATTAACACATAGTAGTGTTAATAATCACCTCACTTTTCATATCCACAGTGTTGCACACACTCTCCCACTGGACTCTACCTGCTTTCTGCCTTGGTCCCTTTAAAATCTCCAACAACTGTATTTGTTTTAAGTTTTTTTTTATTCTTCTTTTTCCTCTTTAATTATGAAGAGGAATCTAGATCTAAACAGATTCAGGTTTTGCAGCATTGTTTGTGCTTATCTGTCTGACATGGACAAGATAGCTCTCTTAATCTGAGTCATATCCTCCTATTCACTCACAGCTTCCGAGGTACCAGGGTGTCAAGCTCTGTCAGGTAAGATCTTAAAGTTTGCTCATCAGACATTTTACATCTTCATCCTAATAGTTAAGTGAAATGTGACATAGTGAAAGAGGATTATTCAGATCACATTTAATGATTGTCCTTTCTTTGTAGAATAGAGACAGAGACTTCCTGGTTATTTCTAAATGTTACCATTGTTCTAGGAACGTACTGTAAGATCAGACAGTGTGATTAAGTGTTGGATTATATCCTTACAGAAGACGCTTGTATGGGGACATAATGAAGGAAAGTAGAAAGTAGAGTGAAGGAGTGTACATGTGCAAGTACCTCACATTTGTGATTAAGTACAGTACTTAAGTACATGTACTTAGTAACTTCCCTCCATTGTTCAAGAGTGAGTTTAAAATATTTCTTTAATATGGTATCAGTCTGGGAGTTGAATTATCTGATGCAGGTGATAATGTGTTAGTTAACATAGTAGTATTCTGAATCAAAATATGATGAGGTGACAGGTGAAGGTGAAGGTGACAGTAAACACAAAATTCCTTTTCTTGAGCCTAAAGACAGCAGCATTAGTCTGTTATTGCTGACAAAGTTGTAGTGCTTACATTTCCTCATTAAACAAAACAATCACCTCTCCATGTTATGTCCATTAATACATTTTTCCAGTTTCTGGCTCTTTTAACATACACTTTGATCTCTGATTTCTGTGTGTTAACAGGTTCATTGTTCACTGTCTGTGGCTACAGTTCAACATGGCATCACAAACTTTGACAGAGTGGAGCAACGGTCTCTGTGACTGCTTTGAGGATGCGAGCACTTGTAAGAGTCTACATAACAAATTTCTCAAATCTGTATTTTTGGATTTGATTTGTTAGGCCCTCTTTAGTAATACTGAAATACTTACAAGAGTTTGTCCCACTCTGTTGATAAACCTCTGTGTGGTTTTTAGGTTGCTATGGTTTCTGGTGCTGTCCTTGCCTTGCCTGCACGGTTTCAGGAAAATTTGGAGAGAACCAATGTCTGCCATTATGTGACATATGCAGCCCTGCAGTACTGACAGCCTGTGGGATACCCCTGTTTGTTCCTCCAGCGGCCCTGTCTCTACGGGTTGCCATGCGAAACAGATACGGTATCAAGGTATGACACATGTAAAGCTGATGTGCAGTGAATTCCACATATGTTGAATAAAAGTGAAGCAATGTTGAACTTATAACTACATGTTTCTTCCCTGTCTTTCCCTGTCTATGCAGGGCACTCTCTGTAAGGACATCGTAGTTTCCTGTTTCTGTATGTGGTGCTCCTGGTGTCAGATGCATCGTGAGTTAAAACATCGCAAGAAAGACGATGTTGACGTTAACATGGAGCCTATTCCGGCGGTCAGAAGAGCTCCTGGACACCCACCTCCTGCTGGCTTTGTGAGCCAATAAGTTGTTGTGAATTCATATTGAGCTTTGTGGCTTCTCACCAGCCTGTTCTGTCTTGTGAAGGAAATTTGATTAAACTAAGATCAATTATCTGTGGTGTAAAAGCTGATTAGTATTTGGCTAGCTGTGGGGCTGGGAGGGAGAACGTAATCCTTGTTTTTCTCCAAGGAACTGATGAGCTTGCTGCTGTTGATTCTGTTATACTTATGTCAGAGGCATAATTTGTATGTATCAGTAAAATACAAAGACGTAACGGTTTTGAATTGTGTCCCCATGCTAGATATTTGTAGATGTAATCAGTAATCAGTAGCTTTTGAAAGAGAATGAGGAGTGACTTATCTAACTAAACTGTTGTAAACAAAAATCTAAGATCAGAGAAAAAAATCACAAATGTGCCTTTAAATGTGCCAGAGAACATGACAGCACAGTTAAGACTTATTTGTCCTTCCCTGTTACTGTTTTAGATTTACACATAATAATACACATTAATACACATAATATTGTTTCATTGAGTTTATCTGTCTTTTGAAGCATTTCTAAAACTCTGTGTGTCAGTACATGGGACATTATCACACAGACACTATGTGTGAATTTTATTTGGTGTTGGATTTGGTGTCTTATGCTGGTGTGGCTGAAATCAATAAAATGAAAAATGTTGAAAAATATATAAAAAGATACTGTACTTTCACACAAAAATAATCTCTCTCTCACTTCTTAGTAAACAGTGCAATGTGTGTGGGTGGTAATAAATGAATTTTCCCTATCAACAGAATTAGATTTAAAATAATAACTCAGGTATTTTCTGAACCTGGGTCTTATTTTCACATGTTTTTGAGGGGAAATGATTGATGAGGACAAAAATCTTTTTTTGCCACTGAGAAGCTCAGGTTGTTCTTCTAAGTGTCTGATAACATAATGGATTAGATTTCTATAGCTATAGACTTTTTAAAGAGTAAGATGCTTTTTATTTGACCAGAAAAATCTCTATATATCACTACCAGACTGCAGAACAGATTGCAGAACACAGGAACTGCTGCAATACTGCTGCCTTCATCAAGTTTGTTTTTAATGTTTTTGATATACAATTTTATATTCTATCTTTACATCATGTAGCCTACATATTACTTTTTACCTTTAAGTCACACTGAATATCAGTGTGTAACTCATTACTGCACAATACTCTTTCATCAGTGTTAACAAGCAGTCTCAGGTATCCAGTAGCTGTTGCTACTGTAGCATGACAAGAGAAAAGTTTTGTGTTTCTAAGGCCTTAACTGTCATCAAATGTCAGAAAGTGGGTCACACAGATGAAATCCTCCGAGCTTGATGGATGGTATTATCTCAACCTGACTTTTTGGCTTTTTTGTCATCAGGAGGTGAACCCAGGGAAACACCCTCATGTATTGTACTCACATACAAGCTTGTGTATTGCGCTGTTGTTAAAGACTGAAATATAAAAGTTATTTGCTTTTTTTGTGTTTATAAGTGTTTATTAAAAAAAACAAAGAAAAAAACAAAAACAAAACAATGCCCCTAGATGTGTTGTACCTTCCTGAAGATGAACTGTAGACTGGCAGTGTTGTCTGGTAGCATGAGAGAAAGCATCATCTTCTTTGCCACAGTAACCACTGGCACTGACTCTGGAGGGGTCAATGTTGAATTACAAGGTCATCTGAGTGAAAACAGAAAAAAAATATTACTTTACATCAATGGACAGTATTACAAGTCATCGTCATTGTCACTTTTTTCTTTGATTTGTGCACAAATGTGACTAAATTAACATTTGTGTCTTAATATGAAGACATATGAGAACAAATATCTACACGGCAATGCAAATAACATATATACAACAATAACATATTCTGTGCTAGATCATGGTCTACCCTCTTTTTTCTTAAAGCTGATATCGGAGGCTTAAATACAAAACAAATGTGTAATCACAACTAATAAAAAGCTAGTTAAGAAAGAACTGTAGCACTGCTTCATGAATTAAAACAGCATGTATTGCTTTGTGAACGCCTGCTACAGCGTCCTTATTGATATCGTCACTTGAGGGAGCCAAAGTCAGAAACTTCTGACATAGAAACTTGGCTGCAATTATATGTTTTGATTCCATTTCTCTGTGCCAATCGAGTTTCAGTTCACTGATGGCTGCAATTAACCAACTGACCTGAAAAATTTGATTGTGCTACTCCCATGACCTGCTCTTTAAGGTCAAAGTCTGAAATTTTAAAAATACTTCATTTAAAAAATAAATCTGGTAAAGATCATTCTGATTTGCTGTTTTTAAGCTGGGGGAAAAAAACAATGAATCTTCAGAAGCATCTCAACCTTTTCCTCTTTGCTCATGTATTATCAGTTTCTCTTCTTAAACTGACCAGTGGAAGAACAATGAAGAGATAACTACTGGAAATCTCTTTCAATCTCTCTCTCTCTCTCTCTCTCTCTCTCACACACACGCAGATATGTGTTTTCATTCCATTTCTCTGTACCAACAGGTTTCAGGTTTTGCAGCATTACTTGTGTTTAACTGTCTGACATGATGGGCAAGATGTCACTCCTAATCTGAGGCACATCCTTTCACTCGCTCATAGCTTTAGAAGTGCCAAGAAGGTGTCCAACTCAGTCAGGTAAGACCTTTAAGCTTGAGCACAAGACATTTTACATCTTTACAGTTAAATCAAACCTGACATGTTGAAAAAGAGAGAGTTTCCTTTCTTTGGAAAATAGTCAGAGTTTTTAGGTTTTAAGGTTTTTCTTTAAATTAAAATCTGTTTCAGTTTTTATGTCACAAATTGCACCTTTTTGTTGATGTGAGTAGTGATGGTTAACATTTTAAGAATGCTCTACATTCTGTAATTGTACTAATAATTGTCCAATTGTTTTTTTAATGCCTGTTTGAGGCAAAGATTTATAGAAGGTTGTCTTTGTGGCTGCATGTGGCTATCATTTATGAAAATAATGAAAAGTAAAATCAATCAATCAATAAAAATAATAATTGCTTCATCGTTAATATTTTGAACTGCAAAAAACATATTTCATCATTAATAAGTTTATAGTAAAAGATTTATTAACCTAAATAATACATTGTTCTCACTTTAGATCTGGTAGCAGCAAAAAAGTGTGTATTAATCTTAATAAAACAACAAATAGCTTTGTAAGGGTTTAACAATGGCATTAAAAATAAGTTTATTAAACTCAGTAAATGTGTTTGTCATTAATTCATTAAGTGTTTGACTTGTTTCACCGAACAAACAAACAAACAAAAAACAATCTAATCATACATGCATTCACACAATGGGAAAGTTTTCCCTCTAGGAGAATGATGTTATACTCAACACCAACAATAAGATTCTTGTCAGTAGCAATTAAAAAAAACAATTAATGCATGCTATTCTTAGCGTGTACTTTTGATTTCATTTCTCTGTGCCATCAGATTCAGGTTTTGCAGCATTGTTTGTTCTTAGTTGTCTAACCTGGAAATGGTATCTCTCCTAATCTGAGTCATATCCTCGTGTGCATTCATAGCTTCAGAGGTGCCAAGCTGTCCAGCTCTGTCAGGTAAGACCTTTAAGTTCATTTTTAATGTTTTAAGTAAAGTTTTAAGTAAAAGTTAAGCTAAATCTGACATGTTTAAAGAGGGTTGTTCAGCTCCTGAGTAACAGGGAAGAGAGGTGTTTGCCCTTTGCCCATTATACTGCAGGTGGTGATGTGTTACTTAAATCTAAACACAGTATATCAAATCAGAATATGATTGCCACAGGTGACACAAAATTCCTTTTCCTTAAGCCTAAAGTAGAGGCTGGTGTAGTGCTCACATTTCCTCATTAAAAAAAAAACAAACAAAAAAAACTTTTTTAAATATACACTGATTTCTGTGTGTTAACAGGTTCATTGTTCACTGTCTGTGGCTACAGTCCAACATCCAATGGCAGCACAACCTTTGACAGAGTGGAGCAACGGTCTCTGTGACTGCTTTGAGGATGCGAGCACTTGTAAGAGTCTACATCACTAATTTCTAAAATCTGTATTTTTTGGATTTGATTTATTAGGCCCTCTTTAGTAATACTGAATCACTTGGTAAATTTTGTCCCACTCTGTGTGGTTTTTAGGTTGCTATGGTTTCTGGTGCTGTCCTTGCCTTGCCTGCACGGTTTCAGGAAAATTTGGAGAGAACCAATGTCTGCCATTATGTGACATATGCAGCCCTGCAGTACTGACAGCCTGTGGGATACCCCTGTTTGTTCCTCCAGCGGTCCTGTCTCTACGGGTTGCCATGCGAAACAGATACGGTATCAAGGTATGACTAATGTAAAGCTGATGTGCAGTGAATTCCACATATGTTGAAAAAAAGTGAAGCAATGTTGAATTTACAACTACTTTACTTTGGCCTCTGTAGGGTTCTATCTGTAAGGACATCGCTGCTTCCTGTTTCTGTGTGTGGTGCTCCTGGTGTCAGATGCATCGTGAGTTAAAACATCGCAATAAAAACCGCACTGTCGTTGTCAACGTGCAGCCTGCTCCAGTGGTGATGGTTCAAAGAAACCCACCTCCTCCGGTTGTTGTTATGAATCAACCAGGGGTCATCATGACTTCATACTGAGATCTGTGGCTTCTCATTGAACTGTTTTGTCCTGAGAAGGAAGGATTCAGATCATGCTGCTGTTTATTTTGTTACACCTTGTATTTAGCAGTGAAAGATGTAATCATTTTCAATAGCTCCTTGTGGCATCATAATAAGCTGAATTCTCCTCTAAAAATACTCACAATCGACTAACTTGTAGTAATTATAAATATCAAGGGCTCTGTCTTCTTGCTATAAATCCTGAAATTTGCCTTTCTGCCTTTGCACACATGTAATTTGTATCCATTACTTTTACTTATCCTTAAAAATTAGAGTAGACATCAGTGAAAACCCTTAATTATTCTTTCATTTCATTATTCACACATTGGACAGGTCTATTACAGAGCTGACACATACAGACAGACAACCATTCACACTCACAGTCACACATGGAGAGGAGACTTTGTCCCTAGATGTGTTGTACCTTCCTGAAGAAGCATTGTCTGGTAGCATGAGAGAGAACATCAGCTTCTTTGCCACTGGTGGTCCTGACTCTGCAGGAGGTGCCCAGGTTGAAATACCAGGTCTTCTGAGTGCATACAGGAGAGAAATATTACTTTACATCACTGGACAGTGTCACAGGTCATCATCTCTCCAATATTCTCTTCTTTGATTTGTGCACAAATATGATTAAATTAACATTTGTGTCTTAATATGGAGACATACAGCAATACAGGAAATTATCCTCTTTTTTTTTTTCAAAAAAGAAAAGCTGATGTCAGTTTAAACAGTGAGACCAACTTGTAACACCTGACAAAGAAATGCTGACACAAACACGCACTTTCTGCAAAACACTTGAAAACACTTGAAAATTTCACAGATGACACACCCAGGGAAAGACGTAAGACATTTCATAAATTAAAAACGATTAAAAAAAAAGATAGACAGATGCACGCACACGCACCAACACATGCACACAAACCAGTAAAGTAGGAACTGTTACATGAGTTTTACATTGGACATAATTATGTAATATTATAATTTGCACGTTTATTTTAGCACTTTCATTCTTTATCACCTGTCATACTTGAAATTGTGGAATATTAAAGGATGTATTCACTGATTTTGTTGTTGTTGCCAATTGCTCTCTCTTCCTCACTCACTGTTGTAGTTTTAAAAATCAGCTGCAAACTCAGTTGAGTGCACATCAAAATGCAAATAATACAATAGTCTCAGTGGAAAACAATGAGCTATCTGTCCTAGTATTCAAAATTAAGAAAGGACTGGGGAAGGACTATGGGGGGTGTGGAAACCATCTATTTTATGTAGTACACAAAGCAAACAGCAACTACAAAAAAGGGAGGGGAGTCGATTAGCCCTCGCCGAAAGTAAATGCGTTATACAACTTCCTCAGCTGTCCAAAGTTCTCATCACCACACAGCGGACTGTGGAGGTAAGTTTTGATCTGTTAACTAAGGAACTCATTGACAACATTTACTGATTTTCACTTTTCTTTTCTTTTTGGTAAATAAGTCACACGCAGCAGTTTTTGACAACACAGAGGACATAGTAACTCAAGTTATTTCTCTGTCACTTAGTATTGTGCTCATAGTTTTATAATTGTAATTACTGAAATAATTACAAGGAATATACAGCAACTTCTCACCATTAAATATTTTGCAATTTTGGCATGAAAACTGGCTTTTTTGTCAATCAATAGTCAGCTAATGGTTTCAGCTCTGCTTTTATATACTGTTGGTTAGTTTAGTTTTTAACCAAACATCATATCTTTTTGGCTCTTCATAAATTTTGTATTTAAAATTTTAACCTGTACAATAAGTGGCAACTCTAGCTGTCAGATGGATGTAATGAAGAAGCACAAAGTAACATGAATTCATTAATTTAGTGTTAGCAAATCAGCAATCTATTAGAAAATGCATTTATGTTTTTTTTTAGGTAAGCTTAGCTGTCACTGGTTCGAATGTTCTACAAAATCAAGAAGGTGGAAGGTCTGAAATTAAAGAAGCTTCCTATCTTCTCTTAGGAAAGTTTTGCTCCAAACTCTATTTTACTATAACATTCCTCATACCATGTTCCACGATATGAGATTCTCTGTGTTAACAGGTTCATTTTTCACCATCTGTGGCTAAAATTCAACATCCAATGGCGACACAACCCTTGACAAAGTGGAAACGGTGGTCTCTTTGACTGCTTTGAGGATATAAACACTTGTAAGAGTCTACACCACAAATTTCTCAAATCTACATTTTTTATTTTTTTATTTAATTGGTTGGACCTCTCAAAGTATTACTGAATCACTTACAAGAGTTTGTCCCACCTGTTGGTAAACCTCTGTGTGGTTTTTAGGTTGCTATGGTTTTTGGTGCTGCCCTTGCCTTGCTGGCACAGTTATTGGAAGATTTGGAGAGAATCGCTGTCTGCTATTATGTGACCTGTGCAGCCCTGGGGCACTAAATTCCTGTGGTACACCCCTGTTTGTTCCTCCTGCTGCCCTGTCTCTACGGGCTGCCATTCGAAACAGATACGGTATCAAGGTATGACGCATGTAAAGCTGATGTGCAGTGAATTTCACAGATGTTGAATAAAAGTTGAAGTTACATCCTCACATATTTCTTTACTTTGGTCTCTGCAGGGTTCTATCTGTAAGGACATCGCTGCTTCCTGTTTCTGTGTGTGGTGCTCCTGGTGTCAGATGCATCGTGAGTTAAAACATCGCAATCAAGCTCCCACTGTTGTCAACATGCAGCCTGCTCCAGTGGTGATGGTTCAAAGAGGCGCACCTCCTGCTGTTTTCATGAACCAACCAGGGGTCATCATGAGTTCATACTGAGATTTGTTGCTTTTCTTTGGATGGTTTTGTCTTGACAAGAAATTTTGAGACCATGCTTCTGTTTCTGTTTGGTGTATTTAGCAGTGAAACCTAATGGCAGCAAATTAAGCTGATGCCACTTCCCTCTCAAAACAAAACCTATTCACAACTCTCACTTTCACATTCCATTCAGTCCTTTGTCAAGCTTGCCTGAAGATATATGGTTTAAATCCAAATTCTTTTCCGTAGTGCATAGTTGAGTTGAACTTAGATGCATTGTTCTAATATGTAACACAAGATTCAAGGACATACCGCACTGTTTAGAAAGGGACTCACTGGTCTATCAAATGTGAAAAATAAGTCTAATTTTAATGTCTTTTTATAAACACTTATATCACTTGTTTATGCCTATTATCTATTCAGTGTATGTTTGATCATTCTGTTTGACTGATCATTGTTCTCTGAATCACTGGAATAAAATTATTTGCATTGTTTTCAATCTGGAGATTTATCTTTGAACAGACAGATATGTCACATTAAACAGGGGCCAGTACAATGTTTATTTTAAAAATTAAGTAAAGCGAAGCAGCCAGCATGTATTTTGGCATCATGTGTTGCTGTTGCTATTTCTGGTAAGTTCACAGCGGCCGTGTTTGATCTGAGAAGATCCACTTTGAGACACAGCAAAAGAATCAACAAAGATAACTTTTACAGATCTCATTTATTTGTTTACACTACTTGGTGTCATGCAGGTTGTCGAGCTCTTGGGCATAAGAGAAACATATTTGGCATGGTGTGTTATTAAAAAACAAAGTCAGTCTTTTGGGGTTTGAAAACGTAGAGATTTGAAGGCCAATTTTTTTACAATCCTTGTATTTTCTTTCCTGTTAAAAACTGCCTCCTGAATGACGAGCCGTTTACCAAGACAATGATGCTGGGAGTGCCCGCCTTCACAAAAAACCTGTTGACAGAACAGAAAAGACAGTGAGTCAACATAAAGAGTGTGAAGGAAGTTAACATACAGAAACGCTGACACCAAGAGACAAATATGAATAATATGGGGAACATACAGCACTTATTGCTCTGTTTAGACTTTGGCCACATGTCAAACCATGATGTACACCGTGTCACCAAACATCACAGGTTCTGCCCTGTTGTTCGGTTAACAGAGAAACACTAGCTGACAGAAAGAATTTTCAAAGTGATATGCATGGCTCTCATTTAGGTATTCGATCAGATATAATTAAATCAATTAAAGCTGCTTTGTTTTAATACCCAAAGAAAATAATGAATGAATGCTTAATTTTGATTAGCTGCCAGTTAATCAAAATTAAGCATTCATAGTGGTTATGATATAAATCAAAATGAAAACACAATATATGTCAATGGATTTACCTTTTATGCTGCAACACTTTTAAAAGTGACGTTTCTGGGTTGATTTGGTAGAGTGTTTCCTTCTCTTCATCTTCAAAGAACAGCTAGAAAATGAGGAAAGGTCAAATGTAGCTAGTTAGGACAAAAAAAAAAAAAAACAACTGTCCTGTAATTTATTGATATAACTGTTTTTCTTAATGGTATATAATCCTTGTTTGACAGTTGTGCTCTTGACTATTTATTACTACTATTTATTTAATTATTAAACTACATAATATAAAATCACTGTAACAGAATATACTGGTTAATTTTTTCAGTTCATCAGAATGTAGAAACAATGTAGTCCTGCTTTGGTTAGTATGAAAAAATAAGTTTAAGGATGCAGAAAAAATATATATGAATCACACAGTATTTTAACTTATTCAGGACAATGATCTGAATTATTTATTGTGGTAAAAAGCTACAAGAAAAAAAAAAGAACAAAATTATATTTTATTTGTGTCTGGACTGGCTCAATGATGCAAAACATACAAACCTGCAGATTTTGTGGGTGGTATTTTCTGTCCGTGTCCCAAGGTGGGAGTTCTTCTCCAAACATGACCGCAAGGTGATCAACAAAACTGAACAGGTCAAGGCAAGTAAAAAGATACATGAGTAATTTTTCCAGATATCTTTACTCCTTTTTTTCCATTTGCGACTGGGGATATTAAACTAAACATTTTTTTCCGCCTGCATATATTCCTCATGATACACAGCTTCCAGAGCCAAAGTGCTGTCTCTGTAACAAACACGCCAAACTCCCCTTAGAATGAATATTGGACATGAACGCTGGTTTTTAATGACTTCAAAGCCTTTTTAACTGATCAACAGTTTGGTATTACTCTTGAACTTGCAGCAGTTTAAGCTGATAACTCAGTCAGCAGGAGATCTGACCCATTCACCAAAGTCGCATAGTGTAGAAACAGGCATTTTGGGTGAAAATGAAAGAAGCACCATTCTTCCTATTACAATTCAGTGCACCATCAAAATTATTCTGAAGCTGCTAATTTAAGGTAAAACAGTTGCATAGTGTTGTTGTAAAGTAAGGCTTTAACTTCTGTTAAACAGTGACCCCCCGCGCCCCCCACCCCCCCAGATTAGGCTGACGAGTAACTCGTTTTACTTTGGTAATAAAACCTTTGAAATGTTTGTCAGTGGGAACAGAAATACCCCATATCATAGTAAAGTGAAGACTAGACAGGAGCTTACCAGCTGCTTTCACAAAAAGCTGAGATGAAGTCACTCTGCTGGTGTTCAGGATAGAGGAAGAGAACAGGCCAGTGCAGAGAGCCCTGCTCGTCCAGGAAGACCTGAGCCCCCGTGACCTCCTGAGAACTCAGACCATCCAGGCTCAGCTGTGAAATCGCTGCAGAGGAGCCGTCATCCTCATCCTCCTCACTGTCTGAACCATACCGACGAGGCTTCACAGACTGGAGGAGCTTGATGCCTCGATCCTGTATAAGGCACGCAAAAACGTTGCTGATAATCACTAAAGAAAAACAGGCTCTATAGTTAGACTTTACATCATGTTAACATACACTTAGAGACCAAATTACTGTCAGATTTGACTGACTGTTGCAGGTATGATCATTTCCAAATATAAATGCTCATGCAAAGTTCCACAAGATGTTAAACTATCAGTTCCAAATTAGTTATCATGCTTGTGTGCCAATTTATTAGTTATGAGGCTGACACTTCCTGACAGTTTCCTCACAGATGTCACTTATTAGCTGAATATCTGTTCTGCAATGAGCTCTCACATTTGACTTCTTGAATTCTGATGAAATATGACATTTTAAATTTGTATCAAACCAAAATCATGTACATAATCCATCAAAAATGTTGAATGCAACTATTCCTGTTAAATAAATATTCATTTTCAAATAGTCCTGGTCATTTTCAAAAAATAAAACAAGCAAGAGATGAGATATGAGATACTTTGAGAGACTGATGGGTGTGGTAGTCAGTGGTTAGGAGGTAGAAGTGAAAGGGTTTAGTGAGCTCAAGAAGTTCATTTTCCTCTCACTCTCAGTGAGGATGCCTACCTTTATAGCAGCAAGAAGAGCTTCTTTCTCACCATGCAACTTTTTTTCTTTAACCTTGGCCTTCCTGGCATCTCTCTCTGCTGCCCTCTAATAACAAAAAATAAACCGTTAGAGTCAATAGTATTACAGGCAAATGCCAACAATGCAATTACAGCCTCCCTTTAAATTCTTCAGCTCAAAGTCAGCTGAACTCAGCAGTGACTGTACCTTGTGTTTATCTGCAGATGCTCTTAGCTCCTGCAGCTTCTTGTCAGTGGGATGAACCTTAAGCCCCTCATCACACCACTGGATGGACTCTGAAAAGTTACGCAGTGCTATACAACACTGAGCTCCTGTATAAACATATACAAATATTAACATGATTTTATCATGGTCATAATCCTTTAACATCATTATCTTCTTATAGTTTCTCATGATTACTATGCACTAAAATATTCCATCACTGTGCAGTTTATGTAACTATATAATAGTACATTGACATATACTGGTGTAATATTTCTTTAAAATCAATTTATAAAATAATTAACGATAAATAATGATAACTATAAGGAATCTGAACATGTACAATGTACCACGATGATCTAATTCATCCAAAGACACAAAAAAATGGCTGTCATAATATAACTTACAAGGCAAAAACTCACTGAACAAACTTGTATCATGTCATAGTACATATCATTGTGTGGCATACACTGTAATGTTAAACATCTAATAATGGTGAGCCAAATATATTGTCATTTTTAATGAAAGTTACTGCAACACAAGAAATGCATACATGTTTATTTACATATTATTTTTTTTAATAATTATAATGATACTATGAATAGTTAGATTGTGAACTACTTTGTATTGGTCTGTTTTATTATTATGACACATCATTGTAATTAACATATAATGTCACAGTGATGTACATGACAGATACAGATGAAGAGTCTGTGTGTATGTTACACACCTCTGATCAAGGCTTTGAGATGGTCTGGTTTGATCTTCTTTGCAGATGCAGCATCATTCAGTGCAGAGCGCATGTTACCTGTGTGAAATTAAGAAATATATTAACCAAAGATCATCTAAAATATACCCCAGGCCTCTGCAAACCTTGTGTGAGCATTGCTTTTCTCTCTTTCTTGTAAATGTATATTCAGTACTGTTGATGCTCAGTAAATATATATATTAAAAATAAGAAGAAGAAAGAAACACAGGATTTGTTTTTACATGGAAAACAAATCATGTTGATCTTTGTGAGCACATGTGTGATGATCCATATCCCCGGTGCTAGCATTGCACAAATGACCTTAAAGACTGTTGATGCATCTGTATGGCATGTAAATAAGAAATCGCTACCAAGATGAAAGTGTGCTGCTGCCCGGTTGGTGAGAAGAACAGTATCAAGGTCCTGGTCCCCACATTTCTTCTTCAGGCCTGCTGTGTAGGACAGTATGGCCTTTTCATAGTTCTTCTCCTTAAAGAAGGCATTTCCCTCATCTTTCAGGCTCTTTGCTTGCTCTGGGAAGGAATGAATTCAATTATTAACAGTTAAAAAAGTTAAATAAAAAAAAAAAAAGATGTTTTCTTATGAACACAAGCAACAACACAGGGCTGCTTACCCCCGGGAGGTCTGTCCTCGTCATGGATAATGGCCTGGAGACAAGCTAGTTCCGGGTATTTTTTAGGATCAATCTCTTCAGGGGCTGTTTTCATGAACATAGGTATTTTATTAAACTCCTGGATGAGACAGAAACAGAGAGACGTCACTGCCAATGAACAGAAACGTCAGCTCGCAGGCTAATGACAACAACGAAACTGAAGTTGTAACAGCTCATTTAGCATAGAAGTAACTTTCTGGCTAATGCTGACAGCCGATAGTTTCTACTTGTTCGCGTTACCTCTTCCCAACCGTCTTCACTGAAGGCATTTTTATATCTCTGGGTCTTGAATTTGTCCATAAATTCGTCCATTCCGTCGTCGCTGTCACTTTGCACCGCTGAAGACGCCATTTTCCGTCAAAATCAGTTTTTGAAAACTCGTTTGTTTATAATCTTAAACTAAATATAACATGAGGTTACGGCCACTTACAAATCGTCTATTATAATTTTACAAATTGTATAAGTTCATCAGCTTTTTATTTACACATGTGCACAGCCGGTACTACACAGTAAGTGCTCCGTGCTGAAACACGGCACTGATAAATTTGTTCCACCTTCTTCTGGACAACAGACGATGAATATAAAATTTTAATATCAAACCGACAGGGATGAAAAATAACTGAATACGTTTACTCAGGTACTATGGCATACTTAAGTGCATTTTAAAGGCAAATGTTCTTTACTCTTTTTTTATTTCTTAATTGTTCAGCTCAAACACTGTTACAGTTGTTATAATTATTATACTAGTTTGCAGGTAAGATTTTTCACACAAATCATAGTTAATTCAATAAATACAAATGTTGTAGACTGAACTACCCAGCAGAATATTACAGTAGTTTAAATTCACTTTTTAACTTAATTAGAAAAATATAAATGAAATGTTTTTTAACATTGCAAATCTGAATAATGAACTCTTTGATGATTGTTCTTTTTCATATGTAAAATTTTGAATGCAGGACGTTTATTTCTAATGTAATAGTTTATATTTAAGTGTTAAGTCTTTTGCTTAAAATTATTTGCCACTTATTTTTATCATCCAGCCATTCTGTAGACCACCTATGAGGTATTAACATTATTTATTGTCAGTACTGCAACCCTTAATTAAGTAAAAGACCTGAACCTTCCTCCAATGGTCATTTTGTATTTGGCTTTTCCCTAACCTTCATGATTTGACTGTATTTGCATTGTGAGTTTGACTATGGCTGCATTTGTGTGTTACAGATGTAAGTGCATATCAAAACACCATAGCAAATGGTCATTTTTTCTGTTTTCCTCTGGGCTCATGTTTTTATTGGCATGGGAACATGAGAGGCCACAAAAATAAAAAAAAATGTGATATCCTTACATCACAGCAACCAAATGCAGTTTCATATCCTAAGGTTCATTACTGAGCTTTTGTTGTGACAATAAATGCAATCCAATTAGTAATGTCAACAAGTACATAAATTACAGGTTTAACACTGTAAAACAAAACATAGAACTAAAAAAAGAAAACAAAAACCTTCCAGTTCCCATACTGACATAAGACAACAGTTTTCATTTTTTTCCCCACCACCTCACCAACTGCATCATAGACATTTTGCTTACTACACATTACACACAAACATAAAATAAAAACATTTATTTCCACATTCAGAGTTGTGATTCATACAATTTCCACTCCTCCAAGTAGATCTAACAGTCCATCTCTACTGAGAAACATCGTCTCCCCTGTCCGCTGACAGATCACCTCAAACCTGGGTGTTTCCTCTGAAGCACTCTGCCCTACTACAATAACATACGGGTAGCCCAGTCTACTGGCATCCTTCAGCCTCTTTCCGATGGTCATATGTGTACGGTCATCAAGAACCACTTCACCTCTCAAACGAGGCAGAGCTTCTCCCAATATGTGAACCAGGTCCTCAGCTAAGACTGCTACCTCATCCATTTTACTGCCCTTCTTTGGTGGTAAAACACAAACCTGGTAAGGGGCGAGAAGCCCTGGCCAGCGGATCTCCTCCTCTGTTGACATCACCTCGATGGCTGCAGCAAGAATACGGGTTACTCCAAGACCATAGCAGCCCATTTCAGCAATACTAAGCTTGTTCTGAGCATTGGTGAAGGTAGCATTGAATACTTTAGAGTACTTTTTCCCCAGGTAAAAGGTGTGGCCAACCTCTATACCCTTTGACTCTACCAGTGTGCCAGTTTTACACTGTGGACAGTCTGTTCTGTCTGATGACAAGGTCTCGACGTTAGCAGAGAAGGGACAGTTCCCACAGAGTAGAAGCCGGTCCTCGCCGATGTCTGCTGGCAGCTGGAACTCATGGGAGAGCTTACCACCGATATTTCCTGTGTCTGCCTGCACCTGAACACAATGCAAGCCCAGTCTGGCAAAGAGACGGGTATATGCTTGGCACACAGATTCATAGGTCTGGTAAGCAGCTTCTTCACTCACATCAAATGAGTACATGTCCTTCATGTAGAACTCCCTCCCTCGAAGGAGACCAAACTTTGGCTTTGGCTCATCCCTGAATTTGCGGGTGATCTATTTTAAACAAAAAAAACCAATATGTAAAAACTGCAGCTTACTGCAATAAATATACTGGCAATAATAACAGGCTGAGAGCTCACCTGATAAAGAAGCAGAGGGAAATGCCTGTAGGAGAGATTCGCCTGGTGAGCAACCAGAGTCGTCACTGCCTCCTCATGCGTGGGACCCAGACAGTAGTCGACTCCATGGCGGTCTTTCAGACGAAGCAGCTCCTTTCCCATCAAGTCCCATCGCTCACTGGTTTTCCAGAGATCAGCCGTGCACAAACTGGGCATGTCCAGCTTCTGCCCACCGATCCCTTGCATCTCCTGATCAATCACTCTCACCTGTTGGTTAAAGACATCAGGTATTAGAACCAAAATGAGAACATATACACTCATCCTTGCATCCTGGTTTATCCCATATATGTTCTAAAGCTGTGGTTTCCAACCTGGAGGTCAGGAATCCTCCATGAGGTTAGAGAAGAAATGTCTGGGGTCATGAGCGATTAACAGGACATGAAATAAGAAAAAACACATTAATTTATGGATTGATTTAACAATCCAGCAATGCATGAAAAAAAGGATACGCCAATATAAACTATGTGACTGAATTAATATCAAAAGGAAAATTACTCTTTGGCTAAATGGGGGCCTGAAACAGACAACTGCTTTGTCTTAAAGGGTAAACAGCCAAATGGGTTGAGAACGTCTGCTGTTTGGCTTTGAGCATTACTGAAAGAGAGAGGGGCAGCAAAATCTGATCACAAAATCATAAAAGCAATGGTAAACAAAAAATATTTATATATCAAAAATGTAATGTAAAGAAAAACATACCAAATATAATAATATACATTACTATGATTAATTAGTCTCTGAATCTATTTGTTTTCTTTCTTTGATTTGTCTCCTGTTCTGTGGTCACATATCCATGTCAGAAGAAGCTCTATAGAGAACCATCTTTGTGTATAAGGCAGCAGTACATGACCCATGATTAATTACTTGACCTGTATAATTCCTATAACTAAATAAAAACATCATCTCACCAGCTTCTCCATGGAGCGGACAGTGGCAGGGAGGTAGTAGTAACACCCTGGGTTGGACGGATGGATAAGCCCAGCCTGCAGCATGAGCCTCTGGCTCTTACAGGTCATCTCTCCCTGCAGCCGTGTGTCCTGCCCCACATCGCGCAGGTTTGATGGCTGGTAGAGACGTGACACCAGGAGTGTGGGTCTGATGTGTCGGGAGTGAGTGGAGGCAGGAACGGCGGTGTGCTCAGCGCAGCCTGAATGGTTCCTCTTTGGAAGAATCAGGGTTCTGTGGAGACGCTGGAAGACTCTTGGCCAAACCTGATGCATAATAGGCTCCATGGTGGATCCAGTGCTGCTGGTTCAGAAAATAGATGAAACAAGAGCTGACCTGAAACAATATGTCAATCAACAGAATGTTAATAATCAGCTATCTTGATAATTATTTAATCATTTTACATGGGAGATTTTGATACATTCAGTTCACCTTGCTAAAGCTAATGCAGTCTAAGGACTAGAATATTTTGCATTATGAGTATGTTAATTTTAAAACTTAAGTATATTTCTCTGATATACACTTTTATATACGTAGGATTTTAAAGCCTTGACTTATACTGTAGGATTTTCATATTTAGATATTGCTACTACCATTGCTTAATAGAATGATATGAATGCTTCTTACTATTGAAACAAATACATATTATTTACAGTAAGAACAGGTGAAGTCAAGGTCGTAACAACTTAGTAATTTCCCCACAGATTAGTTTGGTCCATTCAATTACCTACAGATGTATTAAACAAGTGTAGTAGATTCAAAGCTGTGTGAAAAAGCAGACATGACTGTCTGAAGGTGACAGTTCAGGGGAGCATGTTACCAAACCCTGCCCTTACGCTCAGTTCACATAGCTAATGTTAGCTTACTCATTTAGCACACAACAACGTACCTATGCAGAACTAGTGAAACTTACCTAACGGTCGATAACTGGTGTCTGTTGCTGAGTGGATTATTTGAGTAAATGAGCAAAGAGTGGCTTGTTTATAAAGTTAACAACCTGCAAAACACCGAAGGCCCCTTCCTGGTCCCAACACTATGCTGCTGACTTTACAGGGCGACTAGTAGTTTTAGATCACAGCGCCACCTACAGGACTGGAGGATATCCGTTACGCTGAGGACTACAGTATGAGTATGATTTTTCCCCACATTTGTTAACATTTTGGGAAATTAAGTAAGCCGAATTCACCATTAACAGTTCATTTTTTGCGACATATCATTGCATTATTGACAGCCGTGAATGGATCACGCTGGTATTGTAGAAAATCGAAAACCCTGACGATTCGCAGGCATGTTCTGGAGTCATAAAGAGCGACTTTTTCTTGGCTTGTTGGTCGGTTGGCGTTGAAGAGTAGAACCAATCTGTTATTAATTTTAATCAAAAGAGAGAAAAAAAACAAAACATCATAACCCAATACAATATGCAACTCAGCATGACGATTACTTCTATGTTCAGCAGGTGGAGCTACAGGCATTTTCTTTTTCTCACACTCACTCTCTCAAACAAAATTTATTGATAAAAATCAAGCTTAAAAGAACATACCAACTACCTCACTTGATTTTTGTTTTTATTGCCATTGTTAGAAAATTTTGAATATTCCCTTGAGCATAAATATATATATATATATATATTTATATATTTTATATATATATATATATATATATTATTATAGTTTTATGAAGTTGTAGAATTTCTTAGAAATGAGCACAACAATGAATATGACACTTTCGAGCCCTCTCCTATTCAAAGGTGAGTGGTCCTGTACATGGTTTGCTGAATTCTGGATTGAAAACAGGATACATTTATTGTGAAAGGAAAAGGCCAACGCAATGGAGAGGAAAAAGGATGACGGTTCAATGGCCTGAAAACACATTTAATGAGCCATTTTGTATTGGTATTACATCTCCTCACAGAGTCACGTATTTACATACCTGTTACATAAAAATTTCTGCCTCCATCTTCCCACCCATGATGACAGACTACTTTATGTAATATGAAAATAGAACTAACATTTCCATTGAATTTGGAACCTCGATGAAGGATGAGAAAGTACAAAAATAGAGCTCTGTTTGGCTTGACTTTGAAACAACACAACTCTAAAAACAGAACGTAGCTTCACAACAAAAGAAAAGACAATAACCATCTCTCAATATTTACAATCTCTGTTTTGGAACTATTGATGAGTTTTTATTGAAGATATGATTCGATCACACATAATCTTTGCCTTTTGTTGACACTATACTGTTTTGCTGTCTGTGTTAATGCACTGTTGCTGGCTTTACAGCATTTTATGCCACCAATTTTAAACCATTATTCCCTCAGTCAGTCAATGACATGCAGACACCTGATGGTCGATGGCAAACACAGCTGAGTGTCTCGTGTCTCTTGTCCCTCAGGTGGACACTGTGGAGGACAGCGTACGTTCAGTCCATAGGTTTCAGACAGATTGAAGATGCACGTGCTGACGTATCCCTGAGCCAATTAGGTTTGTGCCTGTTTTATCCATTTATCTGTTGGCCCTTGTCATAAGATTTGGTTCTCAGAGAAATGGGCGACTGAATGTCTCCTTGAGAAACAAACAATCTCATTAGGGAAGATTTTATCTGCAAACATCACATTTGCCTGTTTGGCTTTATACTGAATAAAGAGTTCCAATTTTTTACCACAAAGATGTTGTTTAAGGTTTCTGGGAATTGCAGTATAGAAAATAAAAACACAGACAAATATATTAATTGGCAAAGCTGAGGGTTTGGTTTCAGAAGTGAGTGGACATTGGTGAAGAAATAGTCAGACCTCCTACTTAATTAAAAGTAAAAATACAACAGTTGAGAGAAAGACTGTGTTACAAGTAAAAGTATTTCATTTAAAACTTTACTTAAGTAAAAGTACATACGTATTTGCAAAAAATACATACATATTTACACACATATACATAAAGTAACAAACAGAAATGTCCCCTTACAGAATCGTATATATTATATTATTGCATTATAACTACTGATGCACTGATACGTAAGCATCATTTAAATGTTGAAGCTGGTAAAGGAGAGAGTAATGTTAACTACTCTATATACAGATTTTACAGAGTTTAGTAATAATCTGAATGTGCAAAGTTACCAGTAACTAAAGCTGTGACATAAATGTAATAGTACTAAAATACTGTGATATCATTTACTCAGGAAATAAGGCCTGGTCAATTTCACCTTGAAGGTGGGGCTCTTATGCTGAACAAAGGGGCCTGAAGTTCACAGGGTGTCCACATACATTTGGTCATATGGCTGTATCGGGAGATAAATGATAAATAATAAAAACATGTCATGTTGATGTTAAAAAATTAGTTAAGGGTCAAATAAACACTCACTTTCAGTCATGGAATTATGGTCTCAAACTATTTGAAATGCTGAAATGGAAAAAACATGTAGGAGCTTTGTAATCTGATAGAAGCTAATAACTTCCCACCATGATGGGAGGAAACCTTCTCTGCTTCACTACAGCTCCTACTCAGTTTGCCAGAACCAAACAATTACTGTCACATTTCTGTTAGATTGTTCCTCTTTGAATTCAAATTAAATACCACCAATGTGTCTTAACATACAACTTTTAAGAACAATATCTCACTCACCTTGCTGACTCCATGTTATTTAGGGTAAAGTTGGGGTCATCGTAATCTAGGTAATCTTCGCCTCTCCAGGTCTATGGGTCAGTAATCAGAGCAGTTTGAAAGAAGTTGTAGCTCTGATTACAGCTATTGATGTACACAGCTCATCAGCTCTGCACATCTGAGGAGACGTAGGAGCTGTGGCTGATAAATGTTAACAAAATATCTGCTTATATCTTAAATGAACCAATTTCTTACCCAGAACATTTCATAATATATACCAGTACTCAATTACATTTTATATCAGCACTCACCATTTGTCACTCTCATTCTTAAAATTCATTCATTCATTACCTATACCGCTAATATGTTGAGGGTCATGGGGGAGCTGGAGCCCGTCCCAGCGACATTGAGTGAGAGGCAGGGTATTCTTAAAAGTCAGTGATAATAATTGTTTAGATTAGAACTGGGATGCAGACCCCATTATCATGTTGTTCATGCTACATCATCTATGGAAAAAGCCGAGATAATGTCTGGAGCCAGAGCAGTATTATGATGGTTGCAAACATGTTAGCCAGTCTGCAAATCCAGGCTAAATGAATAAATCTGTGGCTGCTGATGCAGTACGATAGACTCACCTTACTGGCTTGTTTCAGAGCTTTCGTCCATATTCCATTTGCAGAGTTATCGTGGTGATGAATCTATTGACAATGACTGAATAAATGAATGAATATTTTATCATGGAGTCATGCACACAACCATGTCAGGCCTGCACAGGCTTACAATACTGCAATTTAAAAAAGCCATGCTGCTTGTACATTTTTTTAAAGTCCAAAAATAACTATTTAATTTTGGTACTGGAGAAACAAGAATACACAGTTACGCTCCACCCTTGGGTGGCCCTGTGAGGTGCACAACACTCCACTCTTGACCCAAATCAACCATAGAAAACAACCATAGAGCAACCAGATCCATAGGATTTATTAACATAAAGACAAAACAAAACAACCAAGACTAAATCAAGACTACAAAAGTCACAAAGTCAAAACACAACAAATAATAATAATAATTTAAAAAAAGCTTAGCAGCAGCATGTCCAACACTGGAAACCTCTGCCTTCTGATACTGGCACAAGAGCTTTTAAGCACTTAATTGAAGCCAGGTGCAGCTCATTGATGACTGATCAGATACCCCAGGTGGAGCTCTAGAGAAGACAGGAGAGGAAAAGGGACAAACAGCACCAGAAAACATACAGCATATTAGAATATAAATAGTGCATCCCAATGACATTCACACTTTTTTAAAGCTCTTTCCTACTACTATTACAACTATTTCCGACTTCAAGAACAAACGTTAACGCTCATATTTATCTTGCATCAGAATGGTAACTGTACAAGCAGAACATGGTGTTCACTGACTCAGTGCTGAATTGTTTACCACAGCTGCCAGAGATTTCCTGATAATGTCACAAACCTAATAAAGGTCGAAACTCTAGATCAATAATTGAAAAGAGGCCAGAACTAGATAGATAAAAATAAAAATAGTTTAGCAGACTGATGGAGACTAAAGAGGTTAAGGAAATGTACTCTCATGAGATATATCCTATTTATAGAAAGCATAACACACTCCTCCACTCCAGGTCCAGGACATGGGACAGTGATGAGATTCTGCATTATGTGGGTCCTTTAGCTCCTTAATCTGGGAAAGAAAACAAAGGGTTGTAGTATGCTTCCAATAAATAGGATATATTCCAATAACACACATTTCTCTAACTACTTTAGATGTGATATTATATGAAAATGCTTGTTTAGTCCTAAGAGAGTTTGGTCATTCTCTATCCATCTGCTAAACTATTCTTGTTTTTATCAATCCAAAAAACTGTTCTTTATTTTCAGGCACAATCATACAGCATGTCCAACTAAACATAATATAATTTCATGGACATCCTAAGTAGGGACCTCCACTGTTAATGATCGGAGTGAAATGTCATGCTGAGTATCACATCGCACCATCAGCAGCACTGTAATGACCTGCATTATGGACTGTCAACATTGACTTTCTAACTCTCATATGGCCTGAACTGCTGTAAAGCGAAAGACAACCAGGCCATCAAAGTGTTGTAAACAGATGAAACATCTGCTTGACTGCAGGGGGAATCACTTCGCATCACTTAATTAGCCATGCAGTGTGGTGAAGGTCGGTGCAATCACTGCCTTAAAATCACGTAATCACAGAGAGGCTGAGGAGGCTGCTCTTCATCTGATGTGATTGTCAGTTAAGGGTTGTAAAGGGCTGATGGTCGTCACTCCTTCTTAGAAGGCTAAAAATGGTCATGGTGGAGGATGACCGGAAACATAAAATGACTTGACTGTCATGACAGGACTGTGTGTGTGTGTGTGTGACTGGGATGGGCTAAAGGCAAGATAGAGGGAGGTGGAGAGATACTCAGCACTGATGAACTGAAAGGTGGATGCTATATAACGCAGGGAGATGCCAGCGCTGGACCAAGACCAGTCCACTGTGCTGCAGCCTCCAAAAGACTAGAAGCCAAAGACAACTGAGACGATAACGGACAGAAAAACACCTCGGGACAGAAGAGCTGTGGTGGTTTCTACAAGCAAACAAACCAGACCAGACCAAAGAGATTAGACTCCTGTACAGGCACTCAGGTATCCAGTATGCGGGCACTGGTGATTCTGCCTCTGCTCCTGTGTGCAGTGGTGTGTGTGGACCAGGTGAGAGCAGAGGTGAAGGCGGTGAAGCTGTGCGGTCGAGAGTTCCTGAGGGCTGTTGTCTACACCTGCGGAGGCTCCCGTTGGAGGAGACTCCTCACTGAGTCAGACATGGACGGTGAGACGACAACGCCATAAAATTACCTTTTGTTTCAATGATTTTTTTTTTCCTTGGTTCAGGATTTAACTTCATTACATGTGTGTATACAAAAGATACAAAAGAATCATGCAGAACAACATATAAATGGATTTTTCTGTTTGTGTGAATTTATCCTTAAACTCAGTCATGTTGGGAGGAGGTTGTGCTGCATGCAGGGTTCTCCTTACCTTTTTTTTCTCAAGTCTCTCTGAGACCTAAATGAGAAAAAAACTACAGTTTTCCTATTTGTTTCCCTTGTTGAAAATGATCTCACTCCTCATGGTCTGACAGTGTCATATATGCAGTATATTCTGTTTCAGCTTGTTTCAGATTGTCATTTAAGTTGTATTAGGAGATGTCTCCCCCAGCCTGATTGATATGTTCTTAAACTTTGAGATCTCTACTTGAATTTGAAATACAGCTCTGTAGCTCTGAACAATGTTTGACCAGGTACAATGACTGACCCATTCCTGGTAAAAGTTTAAATAACGAAACTTTAAGGGAAACCTGAGATATTGTGTGATGTCTCACCTGGAACTTGCAAAATAATCTGTTAAAGTAAAAGGTGAATCTTGCAGTTTGCATCCACCCTTTTATGGAATCGCACTGTTTTTCTTGTAAAGATGACCTCTATAAGATTTTTATCATACCCGACTGAAACTGTTCTTTTTTGTTGTTCACGATGTATCTCATACCTTTTGTGTTTTGATTCAATGTTCTCTGACTCAAGCTTAAAACTTTGAACTCACTAAGCTGTTGAAGACATCTGCCAGAGTAACATTATTGCGTGTAATATCTCATCCCACAGCCTGAAATATTAGCAGCCATCAATATAAATATAGTCCTGCAGCCTCTGTATTTAACCTGACTGTTGTGACTTTCTGAACTACATGTACCATATGCCATGTACTATTAATTGAGAAGATGCAGTGGGTGTGCAGGCAGACAGGTGCCCCAGCACCGCGACAGATCATCTGCTGTGCAGGCTTATAATGCCAGAGGCCACATATCATGATTAAATGCTGGAGTGTTCTCTTCCCCTGGGGCAGCTTCTCTCTTACTGTCACACACAAACAAACCCAGTTAGCCTATCAGTCGTGCTGATTAGAAAGAGTAAAGTGACACTGTAGAAGACAAATAGCACTGAGTTAATCTGTACAGTCATTATAGAATTTCCTTATTCAATGAGAACATGGACATAAATTACAAAAGACTGATCTGACAACAGCTGTCCATCCATTACACTATTGACAACAAGTGTGAAAACAGTTATGAAAAACTAATACCTAAAGTACTAATTAACTTTACTACAGAATTACTTTATTATAACACCTCATCCACAAATAACGGAATGTATTTAGTGGTCTAGAGGCCCTAGAGACTGGCATTTGCAGAGGCAAGTGTGTGTGAACCTGCTAAATGGGCTAAATAAGAACAAATCTGTGAAGGTTTTCTTTAGCATTTGTTGTGTTTTGTCATTACAGGTTTGCCAACAGGAGAACAGAACAGCTTGGAGAACCTCAGCAGCAGCAGCAGCAGCAGCCCAGGCTCTCAGTTGACCAGACGAGACATTAATAACATGCTGACCACCGTGTGCTGCCAGGTGGGCTGCAGGAAGAGCGACCTTGCCTTCCTCTGCTGAGGATGACCCCTTCTCTTCTTCTCTCTCATTCTCCAAGTGACTGTTTTCTCCCATCTTTGCCTTACTAGAAACCAAATCTGAATCACAATGCTGATGTTTTAAAACAATATGATCACTATATTGGTATGTACAATAATGCTCATATCCACAACTGCTATTTTTCCAATTGCTTTTGATATTTTTGTGGATTTTTGATTTAATACTTTTAACTTACGGACTGTAGATGTGAATGTGGACCACTTGAGCATCTGAGAACATGGTTCTGAAAACCTGAGCTGGAAGACATACAACAACATGTAACCATAAATGTATATTTAATTACAGTATAAATTAACCTATGAGAATTAAGAAACAAAACAAAGTTCATGTAAATGCACTCAGGGATGTATTCAAAGGTGCAGAACTGTGTCACTTCGTACTCAGAATCTCTATCTCAGCCTGAGCTTGTGACCTGTGTTGCAGGTTTGTAAAATTTTCATCACTGATTTTATGTATTTGTGGGACTCAAGCTGTAGTCTATCATTTTGCTTTTTTTTTTTTTGTCAAATAAATGTTCTTGCACAGGGCTTACACTCTGTGAGGTGTGACATCTTTTGTGAATCCTGCAGTTTGCATCCACTAACAGTTATAACCTGATGTCATATTGCAAATTAAACAGGAGCAAAAAATTATATGCAATACCTGAATTTGCACAGCTAATGAAGACTTTCTTACAAGCATCCAAACATTTACTTTTGTCTGCCATACTTGCATATATGACATCAACAGCTCAACAAGTCCTGTACCAAAATTTCCACTGACTTTCCAAGTTGTTATAACCCTAAGACTTTATGTGAATTGTCCAATTCGAGAACTTGTTTTTCAGATTATTCCAGCTCTCCACGAATGCACCATACATCATACAGAACTACATAACATAAAGAAAACTGCAAACTCAGGCATCCATTTATAACTTTTATTGGTTTTGGAAAGAAGCAAACTAAGTTTCTCAGTTCATCTTAGCGTTGTTATGTACTGTACAAACAGCTTGCACATGTGTTTGAGGTTAACGGTACAGAACCAAAAAGCATTCTGGCTTATAGCACACACATAAACACACTCCCTGCTTTCTTCTCAACATTGATACAGGTAACTGACACTCAGTACAACACGTCATTTCAGTACTATCTATCATCATAGATGCCCCACCTTTTACTGCATGCTCTGCATGCAATAATGAATTACTGCAGGACAAGTTCACCATGGAGATGAAGATCTGGGAAAAACAAGATTTGATCCATTTTTTTATCAGAAGATATAAAGAAGAATCTAGCAACCAGCAGACAAAGAGAGTTTTCTTTTGCCTTTCAAGCTGAAAGACCTGTGAGATGTAGTGTAGTGGAAATTTAAAACAGATAAATGATGGGGGATGTGTATGGTGGGCCTCTGTAGATAATGCTGTAGTGACTGTTGCACTGATAGCTTCAAGATTCACCCAGAATGTAACAGCTCTCTCTCAGGTATGTAAATTCCTCCAGTCAAATAGATGAAAGACTGACATGACTGAGAGAAAATATTACCACGCTAATGTATTACCAGGAGCTAAATGGCACCAATCATCATCACCTTACTTGCAACTTCAGTGTTCTCTTATACTGGGTCTACAAACAAAAAATTAAAAATCTGGTCAGGAACAGGTTTTTAATTTTAACTGCATGGACCAGATCTTTTTTTTTTTTTTTTTTTTTTCAGTATACTAGGTCACTGCATCCAATCAAAAGTACTACATCACTAGGACTGTTGATGTGAGATTAATAGTCCTCTTGTCCTAAATCCAGACTAAGAAGTTTCTGCGACAGCTCAGAAAGGACTATGATTGGTTGCATTTAGCAGAATGCCGACATACAGTACAGTACAAAGATCTTCGGCTACACTTCTCCACACACACTTTTTGTTCTTCATGTTGAGTGTCAGAGCATTCAGGAAGTTCAACATCATCAGCACAGTGTTTTTTTCACATTAAACAATATAATATTTTTTCATTTTTATCAGTTTTAAAAATATTCAGCTTATTCTCCTTAACAGAGGACTGACTCACATAAAATACAAAAAAGAAAACAAACAAACAAAGAAAGCATTTTGGTCGACTTAACCTTGCTCCACAATCTCATTCAGCCCATGTCATCTCACAGAGACCATTACGATTATGCAAAATAAAGCCATGGATTTGAGCGCTGGTTGGATGACTGGGGATGTGCTCATGATATAATCAGGGAGTTTAGGTACCACTGAGGTGAATGGAAACAGGTGAGAAGCTTAACTGCTGACACATGGTTGAAGCTGAGGTGATAACTGAGTAGGTAGATGTAGGAACTGAGAATGTTTGTTTCATTACAATGAGGTTTGAATTTTAAAAAAACAAAAAAAACAAGCTGGTCCCAGTAAACAAATCCTGTTCCAGTAGTGGCACCATGGTCACCAAACTTCGTCAATGTTGCTGAGAAAAACTGATTGTTTTTGTCGTCATTGTCTTGTTGTTATTCGAGGGAACCGGACAGCATTTTGGGAAATATGCTTGTTTGCTTTACGATCAGGAATTAGATGTGAAGATGGATATCAATCTTATGTCCGACTTTTAAATCTGAAGCAACAGTTAGCAACCGGCTTGCTTATCTTAGCTTAGCTTAGAGCATAAAGACTAGATGCAGGGGAAACAGCTAGCGTGGGTCTGTCCAGTGGTCAACAAGACTATAGAGTCTGCAGCATGCTAACGTGCTCATGATGACAATGCTAACATGCAGATATTTAGCAGGTAAAATGCAAATTAATAATATTAGTTTAGTGTGTTAACAAGTTAATCAGCTCTAAGTGAAGTATAGCTGCTGAAAGATATTTTATTTCATCAATCCATTCAGTAGTTCTGGTAATATTTAAGTCTGCACCAAAATGGTGGACCAACTGACCAACATTACTATCAAAGTTAAAAATACCTACCTACTGGTACCTCTAAGGCTGAAAGTTACGTTGCCCCAAAAACTTGTTGTTTATACACTTCTTTATACAGATTAAACAACTGGGACATATTATTTTAATTAGTGAGTGTCAGAGGCGCTGATGGGTGGATTTTGTTACCTTTGGACAGAGACTGTTTCCAGTTTTTATGCTAAGCTAAGCTAAGCTAACATCTCCTGGCTCCAGCTTCTGATTTAACATACAGACATTCGAGGAGTGGTACTGATCTTCTCATCTCTCTCTCGGCAAGAACACAAATAAGTTTATTTCCCAAAATGTCAGATTCTTTACAATGTGGACCCTGCCCATGGTATATAGCTAACTCTACATTAACACTGCTTTCACAAAGCATAACACAGCATCCAGGAAGATATTTATCTTCTTTTCTTTAAATTACCCCCACACCCATATATAGCTCAAATCATCTGTTGCACTTGAGTTAAAAAATTATATCTGAAATAAATTCAAAAATTATACCTTATACTGTACACAGGTTACCCAACTACACAGATAACAAAAAAGAAAAGAGAGAATTCAAATATTTATACCTTTTAAGGGTTCTGAGTTGTGTGATACCATCCAAATTCTATTCATATACAGAATCACATTTTATACAACAAATCATTGTCATCAATAAATAAAAATAGAATGCTGTCATGTACTCTGGAGTCTAACACTGCTGTCCTGGGAACAACAGAAAGGCTATCTGACAATACGAGGAAAACACCAAACGCCCTTTAAGATATATATTATTGATTTAAAATGACACTTTGTACACTTCTTTTGTTCTGATGGGGAAAAAAAACCATATTTTTCTTATTTTGCAACCAGTACACTGATTTATCATTGCAGCTGCCTAACTTGCTAAAAACCCCTCACCATGTGTATATATTCCAGAGAAATAAAATAACAGTTTGATTGACTGATCAGTGCATTTATATTAAAAAGGATGTGATTCAAAGTCATGTGACCCTGTAGTACCAGTAGGCGATGCATGAAATTTTTTTTTTTCTCTTGTACACACTTGATCTTGTGTTTCATCCAATCGCACACAAGCACCAGTGAGAAACACTTATTGTTCATCTAAATGTTTGTGACAACTTGTGTCTCACTGCATCAGTAAATGCATTCAAATGGCCGCTGTCAGAGCGACACACTGAGGACAGCCGTCTCTGGCTTCGAGCCCACATCCTAACAGATTATTTATAGAGCTGTGATTTTCTTATGTGCTAATGAAGGTGTATTACTTACGATGCATTGTCCTGGGCCCTGCTTTAGCTTTACTTAGTCTAACTTTGGATGTGTAAGAGCTTGAGGTGCAGGTCTGACCACAAAGATCTTACTCAATGGTATTGGCAGTAAATGGTATTTTTACTGCCAAAATTTTCTGGACTGGGGGACAGCAAATGTCATCCAGCGTTACAATCTCGCCGAAACTCTTTCCGTCCATGTCTTCGGTCAGGCAGCTGCAGTGAAACTTTTTAAAAACACTACCAAACATTGACCAGAGGAGGATGGAGACAGAGGCACAGACTTTAGAGGAGGGGGAGAACCCAGGTGTCTAACTGCAGCAACACAGATGTTATGAAATGAATACAAATACAATAATTACATGACCTAAAACAGTTCCACGATGCTATATGCGAGTTATACAATACTGGTGGGTAGGCTGCGGACCAGTCGTGTGGGTTCAGAAAAGGTCCATGGAGAGCCTGTCTGGTGTTGGTCTGTCCTCTGTCCTCGGTGTCAACCTCAGTTCACTGCTATTGTTTTGTTCAACAGTGCTGTTCTCAGAAGCACGGGTTAGTTGTCGGCCAGGTATTTTCCTGAAAGATACCAATAAAATGTTATGGTTATGTCTCAATCCATTTATGGTCCTTTGATTGAAATTTTGAATACTGTATGAGCAGGTCGGAAGTTGGAGCAGCAGCAACAATTAAGATACTTTAAAACACTTAGTGCCTGATTGCCCCAATTTGCGTCAGAAATTGTTGTCCTTCTTGGAGTCATAACTCAGTTAAATCACTACCTTGTTACTGCCTTGTGGTTGTATGCCTCTGCCAACCAGTCAATATGCAGTTAATTAGTGTGTGAATTCTTGATTTATCACCAAAAACGTGTTATGTGAGGTCACAGTGACCCTGACCTTTGACTATAGTTGTGCAAAATTTCAAGAGATACCTTTGAGGCATTCCTGAGACATCGCATTCACAAGGCTTAAAGACCATCAAAATATACTCAGTTCATCCTTGAGTCAAACTCAATGTATGGGCCAGATGTAATAAAATTCTCTGATATATGTTGATATATGTCATTCACAAGAACATGATGGTGATCTTGAACTTTGACCTTTGAGCACCAAAATCGAATCAGTGCATCCTTGAGTCTAAGTGAACATTTGTGCAAAATTTGAACAAAGTCCTGCAAGGTATTACTGTGATATCGCGTTCACAAGAATGGGACAGACAGAACCTGAAAACATTATGTCTCCGGCCATGGCATTATACAATATTAGTTCCCATCATCTGCATTAATTATAGTTTAGTACTAAAATACTATGTCGATTTCCACTGAGATACCCACATCAAAAATTAAGACTCACATCCTAATTATTATTGATTATATACTTTTAGAAAAAGTATATTATTCCATGATCAACGCATCAGCACTATAATAAGGAATAATAGTTAGATTTTAAAGTATAAATCAATAAAAGCTACTTACAAGAAAAGTTTTCAATATGTGCAACTGATGAAAAAATTGACTAATATTACTTTTTACTTATATTGGCAGTTAAAAAAAAAAAAAAAAAAAAAAAAAAAAATATATATATATATATATATATATATATATATATATATATATATAAAATTTAAAATATCAGCATGGGCTAAACTGACCTGCGGCAAACCTCTTCTTGATGAGAGAGAAGCGGTATCCCGGCCCGGCTAGTTCAATGTCACAGCCTGACAGGGTGCTGCCCTCACTGGTGAACTGCACCGCAAGTGGAGCCGGTTTACTGGGACCCTCTGTTAGCTGGAAACGTGCTAACAATGATCCCACACCTGAGGGAAGAGGCTGAATTTAGATAGTTGTCTGAAAGGTGTTTCATATACAGTGATGTGGGGAAAAGACTAAGTTCAAAAACTCTAATACAGACACTTTTGGAAATAGTTTTGAACACAGAGCAGAGAGACAGGTTGGCTAAAAAATTATAAACGCAGGTGGCAGCTCTTGATGACTACAGACATTGCTATATTTAACTTTTCAGTGCAGGAATAGGCTTTTGTATCAAAGTCTGTTAAATGTCAAAATCTTTGCTGGGTACCAATTTCAAGGAGGCACTGAATGAGATTTATCTAAAAAGAAAACCACCCCATAATCAGAGGGTCACTTTTTTGCAAGAGGACATTCAAATGATGAAAGATACCACACAGTGAGATACCATTTAAAAAGAAGAGCATTGCAAATCATCCACGTCCAAAAGAAGCAGGTTAAATTGATCATGTCTGAGCCTGACTGGCTTTTCTATCTTAAAGAAAATTAAATAATCTTGTTTAATGCTCTTTTTCTGGACATCTGCCTCGAACTGAATGAAACAGAGCAGAAAATTTAAGTATGTCATGTGATGTCACTTTGTGCACAGGTGCACAAATCAAACTATTCTTTATCAGTTAAAAATATATGTAAATATTTCACTATGCACACTACTATCTATGGAGAATAACTAGGAGGTCTGGAAACAGCACAATCACACAGTGCAGTGAGACGGTCATAAAACTGCAAAATCAGGTGGTTTGTTGAAGTAAAACTAATACCATTTGTAGACAGAGGGGGTCACTGTTTATTTCAGGAAGAGCTAACAACTATCCACGGCCTGGTCCTTTCCTGGGGGGCATCATGCACTACACTTTTTTCCTATTGCGCACTTAGCTGCATCCGTGGCTTAAGGTGCAGATTCATGTTCAGTATTTAACACTGCCAAGCACTACATGCCTGCAGAGACTCTGTCACAGCTGTCTGGCTTTCCAGCAACCACATAGTATGTAATAATACTATCATACTATACTTACCTCCATTTTCAGACTTCTGGGAGATATCAGGAATCTTCCATAGGATTCGTTGCTGCTCTGCATTCCTGTCAAGATTTAAACAGGACAGAACACCAGTGAAAAGGACCTTCAAAAGCTACTGTTATAACATTATAATGGTCCACAATTAAGACTGAAAGTAAAAAATAAGGTTAATTAATAAATTAATTTTATAATTTTATACCATTGAGCATGTGCACCAGAACTCCCTGAAAACAAGCAATCTTCAGTGCTGTATAGACACCTAAAGACCCTCTGCCTGTTTAATCTATTGGCTGTATACTACATGATAACAAGTCTAGAAAATGTAAAGACTGTACCAAGCAGCAGGAGGTAAGACAGCCTGTAGTTTTGAGACTCCTCCATCAACAGGGACGAGGAACTGGACGTTGTTTAGGGCCATTGGCGTTGACATGGCCTCCCCGTTGTATTTGTAGTCTATCCTCAGGTCAGTGCTGGTGGGCTCACATCTCCAGCTCACTGCCAGGTTCAGAGGAGTGGACTGGAGGCCCTGCACCGATACCTGCACACAGGGAGAGGGATGCGGACGCAGTGTAAAATAATTACTCTGTCAAAGCATTTCAGTGTTTGTGTCTGCTGTGTATCTCTCATCTCAGGACTGAGTTTACCTGATACTTGAGCATGTCCACATTGTAGTATGTTGCCTGTGGCTTCTGCTCTGCCACCTTCTTTAAATGGGATATCAGGTTTGGCATGTTCACCCAGAAGTCCTTGGCATCGGCCTTGGCTTGTGTGGTGGTGTCACTGGTGGGGTGGCATGTAGAAAAGCACAATCAAAACACAGACATTTCATCTGATCCTGGTGACTGTTCAAACTAGTGAATGTGCTCTCACATATGGTGTAAAAGCAGAGCAAAGAAAAAAATTCCTTAGCATTTAATTTAAAGAATGAGCCAGAAGAGGCATTGCTTTACAGTGATTTTATGACAGCTTTCAAAATGAATAAATTTGTAAGGAATCAATCAACTGAGAGGAAATAATTATTCTGGTGTTAAGCTATATTATTTTAGCACCACTGAGTGGTGATTTGTGGTTATTTTTTGATCAGTAAAAATTGTTTTTTTACTGTGTTTTTTTCAGCATTTTACAACAAGTACAAAACATGACACAGAAAGAGATGACAAACAGACGCTGACCTCTGCTCAAGGTGGTTGGTCTGAAAACTCAGATGACCTCATAATGACTCAACGCTAAGTTTGCACTAGAGTCTGAAATGATCTCACTGATCATTACTCATCCTCGCTAGTCATTGCTTAACTCTTTCATCTTATTCTATGTTTTATGAGCCATTTATCAGATGGTTTTAGACGGAGTACAAAATAAGTTCAAAACTCTGAAACAGCCTTTTTAAAATCAACTTTACATTCTTATTAGTTTCTTTTTTATTATTTTCCTGCAGATATAAATTTGAGAAATCTTGTGAGAAATCCATGTGTAAGAAATATGCTGTGTTAGTCAAGTTTGCTCTGCCGCTATAACATATCATAAATGGTGGAAAACAGGATTTGTTGTGTGGATGCTATTATATATATTGTGAAAACAAACAATTTGAAAGGGTCTGCATTTACTAACATTTACATTCTATAGACATAACATGAAGGTGACTTAACATGATCCTAGAGCCATGCTGTTTTGAATATATGATGTTATATTTAGCATGCACTTTAAGTAAAATTAATATGATTAAATTAATATTTGATTTGGTTTAATAAGGTTTAGTTAAATTATGGGAACTTTCAACATTGAGACTTGAACTATGAACACTAGGGGATGCAGTCAGAGTTAAAGTATAATCCCAAAAAGAAGAGGTGAATTTTCTACTTTGTCACATCTTTACTGAGACACTGCCTCCAGTAAAAACTGTACTTTTATTATTTTTCTTCTGAGAGTGAGGTGGTGAGTTCACAGCAGTGTCATTACCAGCAGAGGAGCTGGGGGTTAGGCAGCACATGCTCCAGTCGGCTGTAGTTGGTTATGCTGAAGGTTAGCACGGCGGGGGACGGGTTATTGGCAAAGTGCCGTGTGATTCCCGCCGGAAACGACAAAACCATCTCACCTATGATCTTCACAACACACCTGAGAGGAGGAGAAGAAGAGCGCGGTTAGAGAGAGACTGCAGAGATGCACTGCACAAAATACAGCACCAATGCATTTTGTTGATTTCTCTCTGAATCCTAATTTACTTCTCAGACTGTCACTTCTTAACCAAGGTGTTTTGTCCCTTTGTATTAAAGAGGACTGGTATGTTGAGACACTGTGTAAAGTTGCCATGCAAAATCAATAATCCTAAACAAGCTGTTTATTCTTCTCACATTAAAAACTGAACATGTTCAGTGATGTCTGCCTGACATTAAGCTACTCTACAGAGCTGGAAAATTCAATCACAGATTCAATTACATAGGCAATACTCATTATAATAGAGAAACATGTCACTTAGTGCAATTATATTGTCTTTTCATAGGTTTTTACACACTATAATAGAGTTGTAAATAGAAAGCAGAGAAGTGCTATATTAGGTAAGTGTTTATTCATGTATTTGTGATCAACTGCTATAAAATCTGTCTTATGAAGGATCTGTAAATGATACATAAACAGAAAATTAATGATATAATCAAAATTTGTAAGCATATAAAATATTTATCTAGAGTATTCATCTATTACATTTCTTTATTAATAAATACTTTTAAGTCAGAAAAATATGCATTGTTTGTGTCCTCCAACTGTTCTTGAGAGTTTTTTAGCTGATTGTGACTAATTCAAGTGTTTCTTCATTTATAAATACTTCTTCACGCTACATGTGTTATGTAATTTAAAAAAACAAACAAACAAAAAAAACAAATAAAAACACTATTCACACTGTACACAGGTTAAAAATATATGAAAATTATGATCCTTGTCAAAGAAATCCTATTGATCAATGACAAAATATGTGTACATAAGTGTTAACCTACTTGCTGGGGTCAGCTCCTTTAAAGAAGGCGTTGACTGTCTCTGTGAATGCAGCAGCCACTGGAAGAGTGTCCTGTGCCCCCATGGTAAGAGGACTGGGCCCTCTTGAACAGCCTGGAGGTAACACACACACATTCATGCATACAATGCATTTAAGTAAACTGACTAAGACAAGAAACACAGTCAAACAAGGTATTTTTCAGTCACTGGCCCAAACTTTGCACATTAATGATATCAGCATAAAATACAAGAATTATTCTACATGTTCCAATTCCTAATTCAGGACTCTACACTCTTCCTAACCAATAGTGTGTAGATGAAATGATGAAAATGAGGAACAAAACATGATGTGTGAAATGGTGTGATGAAATGAAACGAAACTGAAACTGTTTGAACTGAGAGCAAACATTTTTGTTAGTAAGGCGGCATGAAAACAGCAGATTATGTGTGTAAAAGACTCCCATTTCTCTCTGCTCTTTGACTGTGAAACTGCAGAACTTAAGGGATGTATTTCAATTATCTCCCTTTAATTCATAGTTTTTATACAGCAGACACTGGCATCAGTTCTTAACTGAACACGCACAGGTGGATGAGAGGGGGGAGACACATAGAAAGACTGAGAGATGTGTGCATGCTTATTCCAGACATGCTGTTAAAGCTGAATTATTCAGACAAGATCAAAGAGGGTCAGAGAGCCCAAAGATCAAACCAAAAACCAAATGACCAAAAGAAAAAAAAAAAGACGATAAAGAGATTAGTACACAAAGAACGATGATTCTTCAGGGAATGAAAGGCGGCCAGCGCAGATGAAATGAGAATGAACAATGTCAGGAAGATAAGGTAGAATAGTGTGACACTACATAGTTGACTGTATAGGAAGGGGCTCAGCCAGGAGTAAGCATGGTGTGGGTTAGGGTGATGGAGGGACTGCAAAGGAGGAAGAGGAGAAGGAGAAAGGGAGGAAAGAAGGGGCAGGGCAGGGCAAGGGAGGGAGAAGCTTGCACATAATGAGCCTCGAAAAAGTGTGCGTGCACGCTACCCTAGTGCAGAAACAACTTACCTTCAAAGGTTAAATAAAACTTCCCTCTGTCAAACCATACAAGGGATGGCTGGTCATTCTCTGTGTGGGGTTGAGGGGTGGAGGGAGGAGGGGTGAGGAGAGAAGGACGAGGAAGAGGTTGGAGGGAGAGGGATGAAAGGGAGGGGAGTGGGTGAGAGGGGGGAAGGAGAGAAGGACAGTAGCGTGAGTCTCACATGGCAGGTCTGTCACACGTCACAGTGGGGTGAAACGTGGAGGTGGAGGCTGGGGAACGAAGGGGGACGGAGGGCCGAGACACCGCCAGGACAGGACATGTGACAATATGGGTGAGACAGGATGTTTGTTTTTTTTGTGGGTGTTTGCGTGCGTGAGGAAAGGTGGGACTCAGGTGGAGTCAGGGCCAGGTGTATGCTTGCTGGATTGCGGCAGTGGTGCAACTTAAGATGTGCAATGCAGGAGAGAGGAAGTTGAGGCTGTAGAGTCTGAGAAGTGCTGCCAGAAGAGACAGTCTGGTGGCTGCAAGTTTCAGGGGCAATGTTTCAGAATGCAACATAAAAAAATGCTAATTTTACACCAGCTTATGTACCAATTTGCACTACTTTATTTATTAGTGGCAGATTGTTCGATTACGTGTATCTCTCTTAGGCCTCTCCCTCAGTGCCTTACTGATCTCACATTTTCTTCCAGGCCTCCACTTTTCAAATTGATGAAACAGATGCCAGGTATGAAGACACGCTGCAGGGGGCAGCCATGAGACTAAAAGTCCACAGAGCAGGGAGAAGGAGGGTCTGTGGTACACTGAGAGATCCTGTGTCCCACTTTCAGGGGCTGGATCCTCCAACGAACACAAGCTATGAAGGTGGGATCCTTCAAAGGACCTGGAGGATAGGCTGAACTTACGTGTCTTACTTAAATGATAATCTAGCTTCAAAGAGACAAATAGTGTCTTACTGAAGATTATTGGTAGTGTTGCATGTGTTGGCAGTGGAAACAGTGTGTGTCCATTATAAAGTTTGTCCCCCAGAGAGCTGGGGAAAGTTCAAAAATGTTTGCTTGTACCAATGTTGGTACTGGAATAAAAATCCAATATTGTTCAGGCTAGAACTCAAAAAGCTGACAAAATGTAAACACTGGTGGTAAACTCAGGCAAGTTCCTGGGCTCTAAGTGCACATTGGTCACTTTCACCTGAATACATGACAAACTGCTGGCATAAAGTGTGCCAAGTGGGCCAGTCTGGTAGCATAGTGTTGGGACTTGGGACATATCGCTAAAAAAAATGCTACTGATACTAAATGCTAAAAAAAAAAGTGAACCAATAAAATACTGTGAATACATGAATAAACAGTGGTGTTTATGCCTCAGTTGTCTTTCACTAAACCACTTCAACTGGTAGGTTTAGCAGTTACCAGTGCCTGCCTCAACAAAACATCTAGTAATTGCAAAAAGGTCACTCTACTTTCGTGACTTGGTCAATCTCGGACTCACATCAGTCACTAGGAATTGGTCCCCACCAAAGGAACCACCAAACAACACATTAGAATTGTGGGTTTCTCTAAAGGGGAGGCAAGACAAACCTGAGGGATCTCAGGGGATTAATGAATCAAAAACATTTCTTCTACACATTATGCTCATTTTATCCTGACTTCTATGTAACATTTTTTTAAATACTAGATATTCATAGCCTCTCATGTCCCTAACAACATTTAAATAAAACAATTTGACAAGTGATAATAGCTGAACTGCTCAAAACGTGACAAGCGATCACATGGAGAAGTTGCTTTGTTTGTGGGGACGCAAGTCAATAAAGGCTGGGACCCACTGGATAACAGGATGCTGGAAGCCACAAAGGATACACTTGTTGTGTATTTGAACATCGGGCAATCAAAAACATTTGGTGGGGCCTTTTTTGAGACAGACTTTTTCAGCTGATGTGCTGTGTTGTCTTTGGTCTCGGAAACAAGACCAGTATGACTTGCTTCACGGAAAGCATGTTTAAACATGGCGCTATTTCAGCCTGTGAATATTCTCATTCATCCAGGTCATAGTTATCTCAAGGAAAGTTTTAATCGAAAACAACTGGACTTAGTTATAGTCTAGAAGACGTTTCACCTCTCGAACACAAACTGATGAAGCCTCTTGGATGAGAGGTGAAACGTCTTCTAGATGGCACTATTTCCTAAATATCTCTTATAACTAAAAAATGCAACAACAATATGACTCACAAGCACCAAATATTTGCTCGACCTGACGATTTTGCCTGGGAGAAAGGAGTAGGCTTGTTCTAGTCTACTAATGTTATGTTGTGGGGTCCCATCAATAAAGGTGTGCTGTTGAGTGAGTGTTGGGTGATGGAACGATGAGAACAGTGCCAAGTTTCATGAAGAGACCAAAGGGCAGGTGTTAAGATGGGGATAGCAGGGTTTTGGGGGGTTGTATTTTTCCTATGGCTGAAGAGTGCGTGAGTGACAGGTGTGAAAGGTGGGTGTCAAGGGTTGAGTGTGGGAGTAGACGGAGCCTTTACGGCCAGTGGAGACTGGTTGAACTTGAGGCTGTGTCGTGCTATTCCAGCGGTAGAGAAGAGGACAGCATGAATACCAAACAGCTGCTGCCTGCCTAATTCAGCCTAATTCTCATGCCAGACTTCAAACGACTCTGTAAGCAGCAGCTCTGATCTGACAGTATGCATGAGAGTGTATGTTTGAGTGTATGTGTCTGTGTGAGAGAAAGAAAGACAGACAATATGGATCTCAAGGGCCCACAGATAAGGAGCTCTTCAGACATGCTCATTGAACACACAGCACACAAACACTCAAACACACTCTTGTGGTGCAGACTCAGAGTAGAGGTATCTGGGAGTGAATGCACACATATACACACACACACACGCACACAATATGTGTCACCAAGAGAAGAGGCAGGAGGTTGCCATGGTGACATGGCAAGACAGCCACTGGTGCACAGTCATAAAACAGAGAGAAAAGTCTCACAAGTGGGCAGATGGGCAAAGGGGAAGACACTTTTTAAAACTTTTTTGGTAAAAAAAAAATTGTTATGCAATAGATGCAGCTTTTTGTGTCACCACAGCTTTCATTTTTTCTGGCAGATTTTGTCTGAGGGTAACAAGTGGAATGGGAATGCGTTAAGATGCACAAATAGGAGAGAGAGAGAATGGCTATTAAATGCCTGGGAAATGTGTGGGAAGGTATGGGTTGGCAAGAGCAAAACAATGAAGAAAAATGACAATTTCACTGAAAAATGCTGCCACTTTAAAAAAGAAAAAAATGAAGGTGTGGTATGTCCCTATATCTTCGAGCAAAACCTGGGGTAGACTAGTCAAATAGGTAGGTGTCAAGGCAGTGACACAAAGGTATTTTTATATCTCATAATTTGAAATTTATATCTTTAAAAGGAACATGGGAAAAAAGTCCTGTTCTCACTGTCCCAGCACCTACGCTTTTTGACTGACATTAATTGAGAAAGCACAAAAACACTCATTGATGGCCTTTACCCTTTTATGTCAAGTGCACTCCGGGTAAAGAGCATCAAACAGACTGAAAACTGACACATGAACACTCTCCAAACACCTTCCCCAAACCCGTCCCCCTTTCTTCTCTCTCTGAGGGGATCTTTACTATACCTGCAAACGAATCAAAGTGTCTCTCAAAGGTGGGCAGTTTGTCTACAAAAGCATCGTCTTCTGACAAGCCAAAGGACAAATAAAGAGACAAACAAACGGCAAAACAAAACAGAAAAAAAAAAAATCAAAACAATGAAAAATCAAAACTTATAAAATAAAAGTCAGAACAGTACTGACATGCACACAAAAATTAAAAGAGAATGAACATAAATAAATAAATGAATCATCTTTAACACAAAAGTGACGAAAATGTCAAAAATGTTAAAAAGCACTGAGAGCAGAAAAGGGACAGTATATAATTAATACTGTGTCTGTGACTTTTATATCACTGTCACGTGCATCAGCTTTTTGCTCTATCAACAAAGCTACAATGAATACATCTGATTATATGAATAATTTCTAATGTTACAGTCTGGATTTAGTGAAGCTATTTATCTTTTGTTTATCCCTGCAATCTGTTTAAAAAAGCAACCTCCAACCGGGGACTATATTCTGTTTTTATGTAACTGTTGCTGCCTCCAGAGTGTCTATTTTTTTAATCTATGACTCAGCCATGTTTCAGTCTACTGAGATTTGCTATTATCCACTCACAACTGTGCACTGCAGGGTCCTCCAGCACTGACTTCTCTAAAGTTAGACTGAGGAGTACAAACTGTTGTTGTGTCACTAATTCATTAAAGGAAGGTTCGCAGAGAATGTTTGCGCATTAAAATAAACACCCTGCTTTATATTCTCACCTCCCACTCATACTGGAATGCGTGTGTGTGTGTGTGTGAATCTGAATTTGTGTGTTAACTGAAACCAGACACAATATTTATGTGCAGTTAAATCGCTCATCACATCAAGAAGATCTTTAGGAGTAATTAATTCTTATTTTAAATGAATAGAAATGAATCTACAAAGTAACTGCAGTAATCTTTACATATTTGTTCCACATTTCCATATAGTAACAACTTACATACAGGTTTTGATCATGTATGATAATTAGATCCACAAAAGAGTGACCCTGGCAGTGTATGACTAATAGTCATTATTTAGTGGACCATCATTTATGGGAAACTGTCAGCATTTCTAGAAAAATTAAAATAAATTAAAGAAAGTGAATAAAAGACAAACTGCATGACTCATTCCACACAAACTGGGAGCTCAAGGAAGGACAGGGCCAGTGCAAAAAAAATCAATAATAAATTTTTAATCTTAGACATGAACAGTCAAATTCAGGTATCACTGCTAGCCTCTCTGGCCACAGCCATCAGACAACAGGCTGCACAGCTCAGTGATGGCTGATGGGGCACACACCTGACACAGACACGGAGAGCTCTTTGCCGACAGTGGGGGTGGTGGCGGCGCTCAGCGAGTTGGTGGACGAGATGGACGAGGTGCTCTCAGCCCGCGCCAATGGGGCGATGGGAGGGGGACTGGCCGAGTGGACCGGTGGGCTGAATGGGCGATTCTGAAAAGATAAAAGTGAAAAGAGTTGAGTACTTTTACGTTTTACACCAAGTTTCGGTGTCAGTGTATTTAATCATCAAAATTTTTTGGAATAATCAGGTGTAGTATTTTCATGAAAGTTTATTTCACTATAAGAAAGTTATGTAGTTGTGACTGGAAGATTCCTGCCTGATTCACAAGCCAGGCAAATGTTGACTGAACCCCCCTGGTCAGGAACAATTATTTAAAATAGGGGTTAAATTATGACATAAAAAACTGCAGATCTTACCACATCTCCTACAGTGGGTTTCCCAGGAGGAAGCTTGGGTCGTGAAGGGGGGCGAGGTGGAGGTGGTGGTGGGGTGGGGTTGACTGACGAAGGAGTGGAAGGTCGCACTGGCGAGGAGGAACCTGCCAAAAATACACACAGGCTCGATCAAATTAATCCAGTTCAGTTTGGAAAACTACAGACACAGATTTCCTCAAGTACAGTATCAATGAAGAATATAAGCATTACTCTCATTTAAACAAATTTAAATTACTGATCCATATAAAGACCCAGGGAGAGTGTTCAGTGTATTGTTTTGCATGAAATTGTTTTGCTTTCCACCATGCACATCTCTATAGAGGATTTAAGACAAATAACCTCCTAGCTGTCTTCCCATGGGTATCTGTAACCACTGACTATTGAGGATTTTCCTAAAACTGCCACTAGACAAAATTATTCTAAAAAGCATTGGCTTGTTTCAGGCTATGCTTAGCCATTAGTGCTTACTTGCATTCTGTTAACTACTGGCCTAAATTTAATCACTGTCTTCCTTTGTATTTATTCACATATTTTTATTCTGTGTTTTGGTCCCTGGCTCATTAAAATGTGACTCTTGTCTTCACACATCATGGACAGTTGAAATGTTGCCTTACAAGATTAGGTCCATGAAAAAAATTATAGTGACTACAGAGCTGGTTGAGAACTGAAAAACTCCCACAAGACACTGTATCTGCACTAAAAAAGAAAATACTCTACCCAAGTGAGGTCTGACCTTTAACTACGAGTCAGTCAGAACAAAAACCTCTGCACAAAACATAACACAATTCAGCTGCAGAATGCTATTGCTCATCCAACCGGGCCAAAACATGACCTCTTTTCTGGGGATAAAAATGCAGAACCACGGTTGAGTTTGTGCAACAGAGATGGTGCAATCAGTTGAAAGGAAATGAGAGGGTGCACTGCTGGTAATGAAACCAGTTTTCAATCTCAATCAAAACAATCTCTACTTCTAAACCTCATTTATATGAATTCAATTGATATCCCTACTCACCTGACTGATGCTAACTAACAAGAAAACTGTTTTTTATACATGGTTGTCCTCTATAAACTGTATTCCAGTTAGAGTCATGGTCTACTCACCACTATCCGTGCCACCAGCTCCAGATGTGGGACCTGGTGATGACACCACTGCCCGGTATGTGGGGGGAGGAGGTGGGGGAGGTGTACTCCGGCTCCCCTGGCTAGCATCTTTGGGTGAACTGACAGTTTCACCTTCGTCCTCTTTGGGTTGGTTTGCGTCTGTGTTCTTGGGCTGCTCCTCTTGAGACAGGACAAGGGGTGGTGGGACGGACTGTGTCACAGGTTCCTCAGAAGGAGGAGTCACTGCTGGAGGGGTGCCTGCTTTAGGAGCAGAAGCCGGTGGGACACCGGCAGGTGATTCGAGAGGAGGGGGAGAGGAAGCCGGGGGAGACGCAAGCTCCTTTGGTGGTGCAGGGGGAGGAGAGGTGACGAGTGCGACAGGATTTCGATCTTCAGGTGTGGCAAGACCTGAACGGACAGGAGGTGCAGCAGGTTCCTCTGAGGGAGGTGGGGAGGTTGGTAGAGGGGGAGCAGGGTCTTGTTTTGGGGGAGGGGAAGTAAGGAGAGGTGGCGCAGAGTCCTCTTGAGGAGGTGGTGATGTAGGTAAGGGTGGGGCAGGAGATTCAGGTGGGGGCGGGGAGGCTGGTAACGGAGGTGCTGGTTCCTCTGGAGGAGGCGGGGACGAGGGGAGCGGTGGTGCAGGGTCCTTTGGTAGAGGCGGTCGGGTGGGAGATCCTTCACTAAAGCAGACCCACGTGTCACCTGTATCCTCGCCAGCAGAGGGAGCCTGCTCTGGTCCAAAAATGTTGTCCAAGTCTGCTATTGAGGGCTTCCTGCCATCTGCCTCTGTTGACACTTTTGAAACACAGATAACCAGCGACCAATCTGAGGCTGTGTTTGCAGAGGTGTCCAGTTAAGTTTACACAGAGAGATAAAACATCACAGACTGACAGGTGAATAAACTAACAGAGAAAGTTAAAGATAGAGTTAGAGATAAAGAAGCTGCTGAGATCAATTGTAAAAGTTGGTGTGACATTATGAGAGGCAGAAATAGATAAGATTTCTTACCAGCTTCATCTGCAGAAGGAGAGCCAGTCGTCGGGGGAGTGGTTGGGACATTCTTGGGTGGAAGTGGAGGTGGAGCTGCAATGATATAAACAGTGCAACAATGAACAGTTCTGTCAGTTTTAACAGGTAACTCCAGGATTAATGTCTAATCAACATCAGTGATTATTAGGCAAAGTGTGCATAAAGCCAACGGTAACTTATGTCGTTGAAGACATCACTGCAACTTATAGTGGGCTGCATTCAAGGCTGACTTTGGCAAAAATAAAAAATAAAAAGAGAGGATTTATACATGAACCTCAAACAACACAGAAAATCTTTTAACAAAAGCTGAAAGTTTAGATCCACACATGATAGGTATTTCCACCTGAACTCAACCAAGACAACTTGAGGGGAAGGGATCATCCTACAAACCATCCACCATGCGACACAGTACATTCAGTTACCACAATGCCAAATGCAAGAGGCAGCAAGGGAGGAGGGGTTGGTGCAGTATGGGAGCCAGGTATTGAATGTCTCCCATTTAATAAACTACAACCAACACCAGATCATTTGGTTGTGAAATGGCTGATGAAATGAAACCGATTACAACCAGCTGTTTATAAAGAGAAGGAGAATGTTATTGTGTGACTGGGTAATTTTGCAGTTAGTTAGATGATGAAGGGGTTCATGAGGTGAGCTGATGGATCTGTGCAGTCATTTCAGGGAGAGGACGAAGTGCAGCACAGTATGCAGGGATATATAAAACTTACTTCCTGTTGGGAAGGACCTTGTCAAAGAGGATTCTGGCTCTGACAGAGGAGCACCCCAAGCATCGGACTCAGACAGAACCACTAAGTTAAGGAGGGGAGCAGAACAGGCCAAGTCAGGGGCATTAGCACCAAAACACTTAATGTTTTCTCACTGTTTAGGGCTTGAAAGAAGAACAAGTTTAAGAGGGAGAAGACCAAAGATCAGTGCGTCAATAAAAATCTTTAGATGGAGTAAATTTATCTCCGGCCTCAGTGGCCTCAGAGTCAGAATGTGTTGTAACATTAGGACACGTTATTAGTTTTCTCTTGCTAACAGAATGTCAATGCTAATATGATAGTGGGCTGCAGGATTCAACTCAAACAGCTGAAGATGTGGCTACAACCAAGTCCACTCAAACAACAAAGAGTGCTATAACAACTATCTCCATCCACAATTGTGCATTAGCATTTGAATGAACAAAATGTTATGTTAAAAATGTTAAAATGTTACATTATATTCAATATGCTCAGTTACCAGTTTCTCAATTAACATTAACACAACTTCCTTTTACACATCCATTCATACTAATAAAACACCACCTAGCCAAAACTAATGCAGTTTAATCCAACCATCCTGCAATAAAGTAAGTTCTAATTCAGTTTGTGGTGAAAGATGTGTGAATTCAAGTGTATGGTCATTTTAGAGGCTGTGGTTTGTGGTGCTGTTGAATTCTCCAACATTATACTGAACTGTTGTTAATGTTATTTCTAATATCATATACTGCATGTTATCATAAATATAAATGGAGTAGAAATATTAGAATAATCTCGAAGTAATGTCTGCATACAGCAAAACCTAATTAGGATTCCTTTCATGGTGGTAGGACTTATAGCAGGACTGTTGATTTAGACTGAATTAGCTTTAGCTAAGTACCTAATAAACTTAATATTGGGTGTAAAATTACATATACCACAATGAAAGATCTCATTAATACCACACAACACTATTCTTTACTACTGAGGTATTTAGACACACTGCTTATATCCTGTGAAGATAGAACAACATCACCAATTGGCAGTGTCTGACACAGAGCTGTTCTGTTTGTCTGAATGAATGTATGAAGGGAATTTGTGTCGAGTTGATGTTAGTTATGCCTGACATGGTAGTTGCGTAACAGTTAAGAGCTCTCCTACAGTGCGCATCACTAAATCCTACTGGATTGGATGAGAGCTGGTGACGGCAGAATCTGCATATTAACAAGCTGCACTGTGCACATGAACATGACCTCTGAGTGCCAATGTAAACTTTGACCTTTGCAGAGACAAATGGAGTGAACCCACAACTGCACAGAGAGCCTGAGGGAAGAACAATAATGTCAGAGAAATAGGTGAGAGGAAGGGGGAGAGATAGAGAGGGAGTGAGTATCTGCTATGACAGCCAAGCAGGGCTTAGCTGGCAGCCTTAGAGAGACAATAAGTGTGTGTTCAGAAAGCCTGTTTATAGTGTTGCAAACACATTTGGACAAAACAACATTGGTATAAAAGCCATCAACACAAACATATTCTAAGAACTAACACAGACAAAGACATACACAGAGACCCATAAAGAGACATAAACACAAAGTGACAAAGACACAGGAGGAGGGCTACCTTCAGTTTTCTGTTCTCCAAAGGCTGTTTCCAAAGGAGGCCCAAATAAGGCTGTGGTGTCTTCAGGGACTGGTGTTTGTTGACTGCTGCAACAGAGGAAGGACAAGAGAAGAAGTTGTTACATTAGGTCACTTTAGGTAACACTTACACAGTACATAGATCTTCATTTCAATTCACCTAATAGCAGGTCACTAAAATAATTTATTTCCCATATTTTATCACATCTTCATATTCAGTCCAACCAATGTGATGTGGGTGAGTGCATGAAAAACCAATCTACAAATATATAAAAGTTCAATAATCTATACTCTAATCTGAAAAATTGCAATTCTAATAATATTTTAGTTTGTGTTATATGATATGACAGAGATAAGGCCTTAATCTGCCATTGAGTTTCCACAGTGGAAAGCAACAGGAAATGTGAAATGAATGACGGCTGTGGAGAGAGAATATCCACACCTGACTTTGTAGTGTCTGTACCATGTCATATTAATTACACTGGACAGACAACACACACGCCTAATGTTACAAATACACAGAAACACAAGGACACTAATAATAAGCATTCAAACAAACCACAAGGCCCCTCATATCTAAGGGAATCGCTCTGAAAAACAACTATAAAAACAAATACTAACAGTATTTTTTAAGCATTCCTGCTGGAAGAGCCCGTGATTAAGTTCCCATAGCACAAAGCCCTTCATAGAGTTGTTGGGTAGATATTCACAGTAACAGCCACAAGTGGCCCTCCAGCAAAATAAATTAAATTTTTGTCTGAGAGTTTCAATGGGATGGCAAAGGTTGGGGAAACTCTTCCCAAAATCTTGTAGTATTTATCAGCCATTATGTTAGAAGCACAACATGTCTATCTCAAGAACACTACTGCTTGGTAATATAAAGAGCATAAACTAAAGTCAAGGTTTTTCAAAAATTAATTTACAGATACAGAAGTGACTCTACATCGCAGTTAGGGTTGCTAGTGAATCAGATATTAGAAAATTTGGAATCACATGCAGTTTGATTTGCTGGACAGCTAACATTGAGGTGATACAATTTATGGAAAGATCCAGTTTTTAACCAGCTGACAGGAGCATAAAGTTGTTGGTCCACTAGATTGATTTGAGAGTTTAGCATGGTTGGACTAGCTGGTCAAATTCCCAGAGACGTTTGATGATGACATTTGTAAAACTCTACACTGTGTAAGAGGTGATTACCGTAACCTGCCGAGAACATCACATAGCCATTAATAGTGAGGTACATACCTGGGGGGTTGTGGTGCTGGAGCTGGTGTGGGGGCCACAGTGGGGACAGTAGGGACGACACGTCTTGGTCTGGCAATCTCCTCACCTGGAACCACAAATCTTGCATTACATTCTTCAGTTCACTATCAATCAAAAGTGAGCCTAGTCTAAGGAGCAACAGGGCTGATACTTACTGGATGTATTCCTTTTCAAGCCCTGTAACATGAGAAAAAAAGACACTGAAATGTAAAAACCTAAGCACCCCAGAATGTAAACAAAAAGTTAAAGTAATGTGAAAATGGTAAGTCATCAGTGTACGCCACTCCGTTGCATTAATTCATATCCTGCACTGTCCCATCTATGTACAACAGTTGGAGCTACACTCAATATAAAATATCAGTGCTCTAAACTTGATTATCCTTCTCTTTTTTAATTATGAGAAAGCTGTGTGATTTAAATAGAACAATGATGTGGGGTGTACAGTCATGAAGGTCAGAGGATGATCTGCAGCCTTAGGCTGACTTAATTTGATGAGACCCCTGGAACTCCCTGACCAGCTACAAGCTACACAGCAGTAGGCAGGACCAACACACAGACACTGTGGTGCATGGAACATTGTACTCTCTTTTAAAGATGAAAATACTTTTTGCATTTGTCATCAATGTTGATGACTTTGTTTTTCTGTGCTAAATACTACAGGAAAAGGTGATAAACGTCTTACTTCTATGCTATAAATTAACTTCTTGACTTTGAGACATGGGTGCTTGAAGTGGCAGCACCTCTCTTGCACCTTCCAACTTAATCTCATTATATTCATAAAATTTACAAATGGTCTAATGTTGACCTGCATGATAATGGTCAAATGCCGTTATTATCAATGGAAGACTCTTTATTCTGTATTAAGTGATACATTGAACCCTGCACATTTATTGAAATGTGGCAGAGAGAGTTGTAACAAATCACCTCAGCAGCTATACTGGATGAAACAGTAAACATATATGTCATTAGGGATACAGTTTAAATTAAGTGGGGGTAAAGCACTTACAATAAATCACTCAATAACAATAACATTGTTAGTATCACACTCGCCAGAAAATGGCAGTTTGGTAAACTGCTGCTGCCTACTGTGAGCTAACTGTGCAGTGGCCAGACATATTGGAAAGCTTTCAAAACATGCCTTTGAAGTCTTAAGAAGCCACCCTTGGTACTAGAGAAGGTGAGAGGCTGATAAAGTTGGAAAGTTGAAAGAGAAATGAGTTCTGTTGTTGGAGAGGCAACAGTACAAATAATATTGCCTCTCCAGCTGTGAGTGTATGCAAGCATATGTATGAATTCAGCATGAGAAGAGGCCAAGAAAAGCAGAGGGCAGATAAGGAGAAAGAGAGAGAGAGGGAGGGAGGGAAGGGAGGAGACGGGAGCAGATGAGAAGACACGACGATGGGGAGTGACTGAAGTAAGACATCAAAAGGTCCAGCTGTCAAAAGTGCAAATTTTCTCCCACTATAGAGACCAAGCAAGAAGCCATTCAAGATGAAAAGCAAGTACACAAGCCAATAGTGATCCAGAGAATCTGGAAAAATACTGTATATTTATATATTTGTAGATTGAGTCATTTATGTGTTAAAATATCCAATTAGCTGACATTTGTGACCGCTGAACCCACCTACGTATTTTCAGACCCCAAGGACTAGGTGACAAGCAAAAGGGTACAAGAAGCCAGCGTGATGTGACATATTTAGCCTGACCCCAGGGAGACAGATGAAAAGGACACTTACCGGGCTACGTCTCTGTGACCAGCAAAAAGGAAGAGAGAAGAGATACCTGGTCAGAGAGTGACAAATCAGTAAAGCAGACATCATACTGTATGCATCAGGAGAAGAGGAGAAAGAAAGAAGAATAATTGCGGCCTGGTTGGTCAGATATTTGGAAATGAGAGTGATAATATGTCCATGAAGAGGGCTTTTGGCCTTAGACTGTGTGAAAAAATTACTTGTGCAGCCTTATCCAGCTTAAGAATTTTTGACTATAAATGCAATAATTCTGTAAGTCCTGTATTACTAAGGGAAGTGGGTATTAGGAAACAACTGACAATGACTTATTCAGACAGATCTGTGTGTGTTTGTATTTATGCTTACATCCCTATCTTCTGTTTGAGGATATTTGCCTGAATCTCTAATATCTGAGAACCTGCTGTGACTGGACATCATCCAAAAATATCCTGCAGAGATGCTTCAATCCATCCCCCAATAATTTTTATCTTTGTCTCCATCGCCATTTCTTTATGTGATAATTTTTGTTTTAAAAACTGTAAACTGCAATCCATTATAATTTCCCTTCATTCTCTCTTGTAAGTCTCCCCATCTGCCCTGTTGGTCTCTGTAATTTCTGCTGAAGTCTCTCCATCTGCCTGCGTCCGGTCCACCTCGCATCAACCCTCACTCCCTCCTTCCCTTACTCTTGTGCTTGTTCCAGTTGTGCAGCGAGCCATGAGTGATTAAAGTGATGTAACAAAGGGGTGGAACATGGCGGTGGAAAGGATAAATTTTATTGGATGCCTTGGTGCATGATACAACGCAACACTGTCTGTCACAACCAATCAGTGTCTCCCTGCTGTATGTAAACAGGAAGAACAACAGGAAGTGTCCAGAGTCATGCACTGTGACCTTTTAGCCTCTATCAGCTACCAACACTGATCTTTAGCATTAGAAAATTGATGTGCACTGAACATGTTGATGTTTAAAATGAACCATTCCAAACAAATGTGTGGTATTGCTTGAAATAAGACATGTTTCATTTTTTAACTGCAACACTGCATCTTTGCTTTCGATGCAAGAGTAATGAAACATTTCATATCTGAAAAGAGAGTGAGTGACCTCGCCTGAGGGGACTCCCTGTGTGGACCAGACTGCATTACGGCTGGCTACACTAATGGCAGATATTTTGAAATATGAAGAATATCTCTTTGTCTTCCAAGTTAAGTCTCTCTAGTCAAAATGCTAGTAGACAATAAGACAAGGGAGGAATAAAATGTGATATAAGACATCTTTGTTTTTTACTTCTAACATTTTAACTCCATCTCTGACCTTTTCCTTGCCTCCTCTGCTGTACGTAGCCTTGTTATTTGGACTAAGAACTGGAGGCTCAAGACTCCAGAACCAATTAAAATCAGATTTAAGACGTCTTAGTCAGCGGAAACAACTTAAAAGACAGCGCTCTTGTGCTCCAAGTAACCATGCAAACAAATCAACTTCCATGTGCTATAAAACTGCTGAACAGCCACACACATGGATCTGTCTATATTTAACACCACAATGAAAAATGCTTTCAGAGAAAGAGAAAAAAAGAGAAATCTCATAATACTGGCCATTCGCCCAATAAATTCTGGGTCAGTAATTAAACCTACAGTTGTTACACACCGGGGTAATATCTTGCTTCATATGTAGTTAGCCTATTTACAGCAACACAGAGCAGTTTACAAGCCAATTATGAGGAAAGAAAGAGTTAACAGTCAAGAAACATAAAAAAAAAAGATATAAACACAACAACATGCAAAGCAGAGGCTTACCGGACTCCTCTATAGAGGTTAGCATCATCATTAGAGAATGAGAGATAAAAGAGAGATAAAAAGCAGAGACAAGTAGAGCAGTTAGAAGATTAGAGAATATTAACATTGCAAAGCAAAACATCTGTGTACAGTGTAGGGAGTCATCGCCATCAACTGCAATCACTAAAACAGACAAATAAAGTAGTACTATGGCTCTTCGCTGCATTCAGTCAATCCTCCATCCTTCCACCCACACAATACCCACTACACCCCCCAACACAATGTGAACACAGAATGCTAGCTAAGGTTTTATGTGAAATAAGCTGTTAACCTGCATTATCATGTCCCTCTCACAGAGCTTGTGTACATATGAATAATTCATGTTGAATATGTCAAATACTACCATGGAAATTAAGCTTGTGCAGTCTGCTAAATACAACACTCTATCTGTACCTCTATCCTAGGCATGTACAATATTTACAAAGATGCAACAAGATCTTGCAATGTCATATTTATCAAGAAAATCAGTGTTAAGAGCAAGTACATTATAATGTTAAGTCTAAAGAATTTCAATGAAATTCAAATGGAACTGGGTTGTCAAGTGTGAGGCTTGCTGAATAAGACCAAGTCATAAATGTTTCAGTCAGGGGATAAAGTTTTACTGGATTAGTTCAAGGAAAAGCAAGAACTAGAAAGTGGAGGGTGGCTTTGCTTTTGGGGGCCAGTTAACATTTGGCTCCTCGTCCTCTTTTCATCAGACCATTTTTATTGTCAGTCCACAGCCAAGGTAAGCCAGGGTTGCCAGGGACTGGGAGTGACTGCGTGACTCACGTAATTTATGTGCAAGGGAATTCAGGGAAAAGCTCTGTCCGGGCAAACGTGATACTAATTTGAACTGGTAGAGGTGAAGGGGAAAGTTTTGTAATCACAACTACAGGCCAGTAATTCCAAAGTCATGATCCTGGGTTAACATTCAGGTGACTTGACTAGATTATTCAGGAACATGTTGAGGAAAACCTATTTCAGATTACTTGTCTAAGAAGAAAACATCCACACAGCCTGATCATAACAATAACACCACAATGCAAAATGCCTCCAAACCAGTGTCCCCCTATATGTCTCCTACTCATGTACACACTACCGTTGTCTGCATGAAAAGACCTTCACACCTGATCAGGTGAACTGAGTCTGTGGGTGAACACACTGAGTCTGAACTGAATTATTGAGGACTGAGGCTCAAATGACCACAAGCAATCTCACTGTACAGCAGGCCGACACAGAGGTTCATTGTGCCCACTTTCCTACCTTAATTATTCAAGGTGGACACCCAAGCTAACCACCCTCACTGGAGAACATAGGAATTATGGGTAGGCCAAAGCCTGCTTTGGAGTCACAATGCTAATTAGAGGCTGTCTAAAGGAGACGTGTGCTTGATTTTGAAATCATAACTTCACACCCTGCTATTTGGGAACAGCACTTTGTCAGATGGTTTCTGTTGTGGCGGGACATCTGCCTTGTGTTAAACGACACCGGGCTAAATGGGAGAACACTGAGGTCACTGACAGCACTGACCAAGTATCACAAGCATCACAAATTAATTTTATGGAATCATATAATCCACTGAACCCGCTCATTACAGGGACATGGATTGTGATTTCAGTCTGGGGTTCACCCCAGAGACATTACATACTCTTGCATACTGGCTTATTAAAACAAACTAGTTCTGTTGTCACGTAGAGACACAAGAAAAGTGAAGCAGTGACCCATTTAGAATCCCATAATGGTGGGCTTAAGGAGAATGCACATTGAGAAACACAGAAGCTCGGGAGATACAAGCACACACATCACGCAGTATCTGAGTGGGAAAAAAATCATCAGCCTGTAAGACAAGTTAAAACAATCACATATCAAAGAGAACATCTAAACAACAACACCACATTCATGGTCATATCTCTTACATAAAAAAATCTATTGTATGAATGAAAAGGCAGTTAAAGACAAGAAAGATGAGAAGCAGGAGTGATCTGCACATGCACATTATAACCATCTAAACACTAGTGCAATGCCCTCTGTGGATGAGATCCGCAGTGAGAGGGCAGTGACGTCAGAGCTACTCACCAGAGGAGATGGGGACAGAGCGATGTTGCCTATGGAGGCTTTGAGCTCGTCGACCGAGGGTGCCGACACGACACGATCAGCCAGCAGCGGCTTGATCTTGATTTTGAATTTTTTCCTGTGGTCCTCCTCTTCTTCTGACTCATCAGAGGAGAAGAAGTGGGCCTTCTTGGTGGTAGGTGGGAGCACAGCGTCAAGGAAAGCAGTGTCCAGGATTTATTTAACATTTGACTTATGAATTATAAAGGCAACTATGTGATTGTGTTGGAGCCAAACACCAATCGAGACCTTGCAAACTTGTACATGCCGGTACATGTCCCTCTAAACCAGACCAAGTTTTTCAACCTGGCAAGGAGGTAATTGCAAAGTGAAGATAATATAACCTTCATAACAGTCAAAAAGAAGAAAACCAACATCACCTCTGCTCAGCTCTAACTGACAGGTGGATGAATCAGTGTATTGATTTCACAAGGAGGTCGTGGGGCTTTTCCTCACTTCTCTGCAACTTCCTGTTCACGTCTGGTGCATCAATGACTCATTCTTCTGTGATGCTGTGATATGCTCCACCTCATTAACTTTATTTAGATCTTTGATAATTTGTAATCATCATTGTGCATCAAGTGGTGTTTTATTTTCTGGATTCAATTATATAGATTTGTTTCCACTGACTTGGCAGCCACATCTGGCAGCCAAGTATTTTTCTACACAAACTGATCTCCTATCAGTATGCAAATTTTTGACAAATATTGTACTAACAATGGAAGCATTCTATTTTTAGTAAGCCAAAGTGACCTGGCAGAGAAAAACAAGGCAAATTTATTCTGTCAAATGAGAAATCAAGTAGCGCTGAGGATATCTCCCTCTTCTGACTCCTCATCAGGTCTGATGCTGTAGCCCTCATCATCCACCTCAGGAGAGTTCTGAAACACAAACAGTGAGTCAGTGTAAACCTCTTTAAATGTCTGTATACTGTCATGTTATCTGTAACACACTACTGTCATGTTAGCTGTATGACAACCAAATTGGAAATGGAGACAGCAGTTGGTTCAAGAGTGCTGTGGGCTCATTGAGTCAAAGTTCCCATTGACCGAAACTTTGAGTCATACTTGGTTGTTCCCCTGCTAAATGAAACATAACCAAATGCATATTGACAAAGTCATAATCCAAACCTACAGCATAAGCAATAAAATGTGGCAAATGCTAATAGTTAAACCCCTTAACTTGATTTGCTATGAGTAATCACTGATTTTATCTCATCATTGATTTTACAATAATACAGATCAATACAAAGAAGATGAAAACAAAGCAGCAGTATTGAAATAGAATCACTGGATCATGAACTGAATCACCAGGTCAAATCAGTGTCAAATAAAAAATTCCAGAAAAGGGCTTTTACTTACATATCTGTCCCAGTCGATATCTCCGTAAAAGCCATTTGGGGCCCCGTTGGTCTTCTTCTGAGACTGAGGAGAGAGAGACAGAATGATTAAAAGCTCACCACATACTGGAGGTACATTATATCCTGCACTACTGTGCTACCACTGGATGTGTTCCTATGTTAACTACTGCACAGTGGAACTACGGCACAGCTGTAATTTGGCCCTTCAAACCCTGATCCTGTGTTCTCTGGATATCACATCATATAAGGGTGTTCCACTTACAGGTCCTAATAATATTAGGACAGAAGAAATTATTTATTATGTTCTCTCCTCTGTCCTTGCTTGTTAGCAACTTCTAAGGTCATCAAATTAAATACCATTTTTGAAGCATTTAGTCAGTTTTTTTGCAAACATAAATGGAACTCTGCTTGGTTACTAATGATGTCAATGTTATTATCCTACAAGCTGCAAATAGTCTAATATTGAAAGATTCAGGTCTCTTCAGGCGATCCCAAATGTCTCTAGGGAATATCCTTTTGCCCATTTAGTTTTTTCCCCCCTCAATCCCTCCTCAGAGAGCCTGCTAATGAAAAGATAGCTGATACAGCAACACTGATTGCTGAATAATGAGTGGAAAAATGTACTGTGGTGTCTACAACAAATCTAAGCTCTACATACTATGCTACCCTTCTACTTCTACTCTAAAGGACTAGAGCTGAGTACCGATTCAACCTCTTGGGGTTCCTGGCAAGTGAAAAAAAACAACAACACAGAAAACAAATAATGTACCTCACAATCACCAGACTTGACTTCCTCTAGTAATACATGAGCGCAGTGAAGACTCACTTGCACAAGAATAAAATGCTGATGTATATATTAAATATTTTCTGTTACTTACACCCCCGTCTCTGTCTGGGGACCCCCTGTGAGAAATTAATGCAGAGGAAAAAATGAAAGGAGAACATAAAAGTCATTTCACATGTGAGCGCTTCATTTTGAAATCAAGTGCTTCGCTAATTAGTCAAGACAAAATATTTAAAACGGGTATTCAAGGAAAAAGCTTTTTGCACAACCACATTCACATTTATTCCCTCACAAATTGACTCCCACAGACATCCCAGCACACAAAGCTTTTACAGTGCATCTATGTGTCTCATGCACTGTTACAAATTGGCTAAACACCTCTGGAATCACTCTCACAAAGGCCCATCAGGCTGACCAAATACAACCAGATCTAATTAGTCTCTTAAGTGTATTTTGGATAAGGCAGAAATAACATAAGCTGTATACAAACAAGCAATGTCAAAAGCAGTGGATACATAAAGTATTGACACATTTTGGAGATTCATAATAATGCCACTGAGCATATGAGCAGTTTAACTGACACACAATTTACTCCTGTGGCTCATGACTGCTTTAGCCTCTCAGACTGTGCAAAGTTAATGGAAGCAGCTGTCTAACCTCTTTTTGACAGGAACTGTATTTAATACTAATCCTGTAATTGGTCTCACATATTCTAATCTTTCCATTCTGCTGTAATGTATAAGCACGACCTGCTGTCGTATATAAAATTTATTTCTTACAATAACTAATTCCAGTTCCTGAGGTTTCAGCCAGCACTTTGCTCCACTGCACAATAATACTGTAAATACTTTCAGCTGTGAGACAACTAATATGCTCTGTGTTTGGATCACACATCAGGAGAAAGGAGAATCAGAACTTACGTGGAGTCATTGTCCTTCTCTTTCTTCCGTATCCCGAAGGCCTTCCTGGTACGTTTTTTCAATCCTGAGGGGAGAAAAAAAGAGAAAAAAGGGTAAATTCCTACATGAAGAGACACCAAAGGCATGACTAAAAGGTGGCGTCTGTGGGTGGGTTAAAGGGTAGGTGAGGTCAGCTGTTCAGCATCTATCATCCAGGAGATTAAAGGCAACGTTTTTATGTATTATTGAGTGACTGGATGCGTCAATGTGAAGGCAAACACCGTCTTTCAGAACTAAAAACATGTTCATGGTCATCGCAGATGGACTGCCAGCCTTGGAATCCTCAAGGCCTCTGTTTGCAATGGAAAATTCATTAGCACTACAAAAAAATCAATGTGCTAAGAATTTAACAAGAATAGCTTAGACAGCTATGAAGCACAGAGGGACCTGCTGCTACAGAGCTGCTACACAGCTAATAATATACAAAGCTTCATTCAATCATGCTACAAAGAGCATGCAAGATCTCTAATGTACTGATTAGCCATACAATTGCCAGTTTGAATCACTAGCCTCACTTAGAAAAACTTAGCTGAAGAATTCAACAAGGCTCACTCTTCCCTCCCTCCACATCTACATGCCAGACTGTCCCTGAACAAGGCACCAGATCTCCCACTGCTCCAATGAAGCAGCTCAAGCAACAAGCAACAGGTGTGAGAATGTGTTTTGGCCTCAAGGAAACTTTACGTAGTTTTTGGAAAAAAAGTCTTAAATGTAAACTCTAGACCCTGAAACAGACACTTCAGTGTTCACGCCAAGTCCCAGTTGAGTGCTGCTGGAAGACAAAAGTAGCATACAAAGAAAAAGGAGAGATACTGTAGTCTGTCCGCACAAGAAATACTGCAAGCTCTCAAAAATTTAAGGTTGCCACAATTCAACTGTTTTGACAAGAGCTGCAACTAACGATTATTTTTATTATTAATTAATCTAATCTTTCTTTTCTAGATTAGTTGTTGTGTCTGTAAGATGTTAGAAAATAGGGAAAAATGTCCATCCCAGCGACTCATAATCCAAGGTTATGTCTGTAAAACAAGCTCTACCTTCTACACACACTGAGGGTGCATCAATAAATGATTTACACAAAACAAACTAAACTTTAATTTCTATCAAATCAAATATTGTTCAATCTGAGGAACCTGGTCTGATATTACCCTGTCTTGTTCTTACCCCAGATGAAAGCCCAGTTGTCCCCCTCCATTTCTTTTCTGATAATTCCTTGATTCTCATTCTTCTTCGTCCTTGTCTGGCTGTGAACTCAACACATCTCGTGACCAACCTATCTCCCTCCTCATACCACACACTAAGCCTCAGAGCAGGAACCTGATGCTACCTCTCACTAACCCACCCACACACACACACACACACACACACACATAAACACACAAACCAGGTATCATGCTCCTGTCCTTGATCTGCATTTGTTACTCAAATTCAACACCACTGACTCCACTCATGAATTAAAGACAAATGTCATCACTGTAACAAATTATTAAAATTACAGACAGGTGTGTACGTCTAAAAAGAAACATTATCTATGTCACTTTGAGTTCATGATCCACATAAATTCCAGTTAAGCGCGTAACTGATTAAATATATTTTTACTACACTAATCTTTGCATCAGCATGGCTGCAACCAAAATGGGGAATTGATCCAAAATGGCCTGCTGGCCATGAGGAGTCTCATCCAGAAATACCCTCTCACTGATCTTGCTAACATATTTGGCCTTGCTTCCTATGAACAGCTACTGTCACATCGCAAATAAATGTCCCTCTGCAGAGAGACGTACATACAGAATGAACAAACACTCATAAGCAAACTCAAAAAATTGTCCTTATATTCACAAAGGTAATTCTAAGAGCATATGAAGAGACATGCACACATCTCAAGGAACAGAGCTTGATGATTACTCGTGGACACTAGGTGATCATAGTATCCATTTCTATAAAAACTACCTAAGTGAGGGAAGAGGGAAAAGACAAGACAAACATACTGTATGTGTGAGATGTATGAAAATTATAAATATGTAAAACTGAAAACAGAAAAAAAACAACAGAAAACATTTTCCTTTTCATACAGGAGTAGCGCTTTTGTGAAAAAAAAATACCCCTTAGTGTATTTTCACATTTGACATTTACTTGTAACCAGAAACAGACATTTCTGTTAGCAACTTGTTCAAGGTCACTATTCAGTGCACTGAGTCACTATCTACTTTTCTTTTTAAAGTTAAGACTATTCTTGTAGGTTTGTGTGAATAACTCACGAGTTGAACGTATATCAATAATAAACTAGAAGATTAACATCTATAGCCTTGAACATGGCAATAAATGACCAAGGACAAATATTGTTTTCTATCTGCTCATTCTGTTGTATTGTAAAATATAAGCATTTGCAGACTTACAGGGACACTTATTCCCTGTAACTGAGATCTAGTTTTACTTTTCCCCTTTTTAAAGTACTGAAGGTTTAAGCCTGACTGAAGATTTATTCTCCCAGTCTGTGGCTTGACACTTTCTGTACTTCTGATCTTAGTGAGGCATCTGTTGGAGGTCTCAGTGCAAGGACACAGTGTGCTACCTCTCAGCCCTTAATGTAATGGGAGATAAAGTCTTAATTGTTCCTAAAAACAGCTGCTCTACAAAGACATGAAGTGACAGTGAGTTCTCCTCAGCCCCTTCCCTTTACTTCTCCATTGCAATCAGACGGTTTGACGGTATGTCGGTTTGACATCTAATTGAATCTGTGGTTTCAACAGTCCACTTTTTGGGCCTTTCCAACTACTTGAATCCTCATGTTAATTTATTTTCTTTTGTGTCTGCTGCCATTCAGAAGCAAACTCTATTCCCTGCTGTGGCCCAGTTTAGTGTTACCTGTTGATTCAATGTCAAAATGTGGTCGTATAAAATTATCCTCCATGATGCTGCTAACAAGGGTGGCCTGGTTTTCATCATCATCTTTAAACAGCTTACATCATGCTGGTATCCTCTTTTTTTTTTTTTTTTAACTTTAAGCACGGCATACCAACTTGAATTTATTTATACGATTCTGAGTCTTTTGCTGTGTGTTTTGCTGTTGCTGTGCTGTTTTTAAACTGCACTTTCATTTCAGCAGGCTGTATTTACTCCCATTTGTCAGAAGCACATCTCTTTATGCTGCCATTTTGTTTCAATAAATACCTTTCTATATATCTCACCCCTCTTTTGGCCTCCTCTCCTGTTTTTCTTCCTTTAGGTCTGTTTCACTGTCCTGTATATCTAGCTGTGCCCCCAAGCAAGAACTGACAGGTTTACAGCTGTGCTAATGAAAGAGTAGCGTGTGTGTGTGTGCATGTGCATTTGGATGTGCCAGTGCGCACATGGCAGCTGTGTTTTCCGTGTTTTCAGCAATACATGAGATTGAAATCTGCAGTTATTTTTACCTCTTGTTGTCCTTGTCTTTATGAACTTTATTTTATTGGCTTGTTCTTAAGGAATATTATTTAGGAGAATGTTAAAAGAACAAAAACAACCACTGACAGATTGCCAAATATTATGGCAAAACTTGCACAGGTTTACAACAGAGAGCAGCATGTAGCAGCGTGCCTCCTTGCCTCCTATAGTATATCTGCTCTTAAATTGCACTTTCAATTAGGTATGATCTACATATTTTTTATATTATGATATACTGGGTGATAATTACTGACAATAATAATACAAATTAGAATTAACCAGAATAATGTAGTTTGATTGCTCAGATCATTTCAAGATTTAATATTTTAATTACCATTATACAAACAGCCCAAACATACAAAAATACCCACCAATGTTTATTAAAAATGGCAATAATTGACTATTACACATTTAGAGTACAGCAGAACCTAAATCTGACTGGATGACGTGAATGTGAAAGAATACATGAATGCACATAGCAGGGCTTAATTAACGAAGAGGGAAATAACAGTGTGTGCGGCACACGCTGTTTAATGACTTAATAGCTTCCGTTCAGAGGGATGCTAGCACAAGCGCTAACGTAATTTGCGGTCTCTTCTCAAGACACAGTAATGTAATTGTAGGTAAAGGACATGAAGCCAAACAGGACAGGACACTGCCAAACCTTAAAAAAAAAAAAAAACAACAACAAAAAAAAAAACTATATGACAACTGAAGAACAACAGCGCACTGGCCAGCATTACTCATTCTGAGTGAATCTTGGACACGTGAGACTCTAACTTTAGAAAGGGTCCCAAGTAGTGAAAACAAACTCACAACAGGAGGAACACCACCCGGTGCAGCAGAGAGTGTGTTATTATTATAGCTCTGTGAGGTCCACCCTTCAACTTACAGGAAGTGGTTGCCACTAACACTGCCTTCAAAAAAAATGAACCACCTTGAAACACTGCAATTATACCTCTCTCCCATTATTAAATTGAGTGCACATGCACAAAAACTCACTCCAAGCTTTCGCCATCAGCATGCTGTTCAGTTAAAACAAACTAGTGCAGCATGTCACTACATTTTTCACAAACTGAGGTTCAGTGCAATGTAGACATATGTTTCTGAGCGAGAGCAGAACGATACTCAATACTACAATACTGTAACTTCTGTTTCCAGAGAGTGAGCCTGAGAGAATCAACTTGAAAATTACCCCTCTAATTCCAAAACTAGACCATATTCAAAGGGGCTATTTGTAAGTTTTCTCTGCTGCCAAACATGGTTCTTTGCCAGGAGCGGATGGTGATGATGGTCGCTTGTCAAGAGATTCCATCGTCATGTCTGGAGGCTACAGTGAGTTACAATACGAAAGTGACGAGACAGAGAGGCCAGGGATAGCTGGTTAGCATGCTAACTTCAGCATAAGAAAAAAAGCACAATCACTAGAGGCAAAAATTGCTAATGCTTTCCACCACTGGAGACAGCTCTGGGTGAGTACAAAAATGAAGTCTGATGCTGAACTTGCCACATTTCTTCTGAACACTTCCTGTGGGCATATACATGACTGCCTCTGTCAGGGGTTTCGATTGCATTAGCCTCAGCTATATTTGCTACAAAGTCAGAGAACTGAACTGGAGGAGACATCATGCTCCAGAGACACACACATATGCAGAAATTTAAAGCACACACAGTTGCGCATACAGTATGAGATAACTTCTTAAGTAGAGCTCTACATCTGGTCAGGGGGAGTGGAGGCTGCTCAACAGGCTGTAACGAAGGGGGAAGAGATGAAGAGGCTGTATTGGCCAACTAACCAGCAAAATACACACACACACATACACACACAGCTTGTGCTGTCAGCCACAGCAGAGCAGACCAGGCCAGGCCACTCCAAACTCTGAATGGGAGACCTGTGCTGCTGTGCATAGTAAGTAGGAAGTGCGATAATACACCACTGAAATCTAGAAGCAGAAGTGCTGGATGCTTTTGGTGAAAGAAAACGAAAGAAAAAAATGTTTATGGCTTTTAAATACTCATTTGAGTGCATTAAATGTAACTTCTTAAACTCTCATTTGTTGCTTTTCTTTACTAAGTGAGCATTGAAGAACGTTGATCAATCAATCTGGAAAAAAACCTGTTGATGGTAAATGTAAACACATTAGAGCATACTCAGTTGGGAGTATGGAATAAGGGAATTACAGTGTGAAGACGGTGTGCCGGTTTGTTGTTCCATCTATTGAGTCCAGCTATTGACTAAGCACGAGGAGAAGCATGTGGATGTACTGACAGGCAGGCAGACAGGTTAGAAGACAAGGAGACATGTAATTAGTGGAACAGGACGAAGGCTGGCAGGCACATAAACACAACAGGAGAAAACCTGTAGAGAGACGGGCTGTAAGGAGCTGCAAGGAGACACAAAGCTGTCAGACAGGCAGGCAGGCAGACTGACACACAGTAGACAAACTGAGAGTTAGACAGGCATTTCACAAACAGGAGGCTTAAAAGGCTCTTTTGTTGGAATGACTCATCCATCCTCATGGCCCTGAGAGGCAGGAGAAGGAGGAGGCAGGTGAGGAGAGATATGCTGCTTAAGACTGGCAGACACACAGACTATGACCTCGCAATGATGCAATGATGCAATGACGCTGAGGCTGGAACATGTTCTAATATCATGAGGAGACGTGATGTGCAGTTGTGTGAAGGCAGCCTCCATTTCAGTTCAAGCACTGTTTTTGCAGACCTGCACAGAACCGAAAGTCTAATCAGGAAAATCAACATTGAGGTTTATTGTTTAAAAAAAGGTGAAGCAGACAAGACTGCGGGTGTGCTAACTATTCAGCAGCAACACACTCATGTATTAAATATGAAGCAGCATATCTTAAGATATTAGTTATGTAGGGAGTTGTTAACTACAGTCAGAGACATCTGCACAGACACAGTTTCACAGACCGTAACATAAACACTGCATTGCACAGAAAATCAATTTAGTCTCCCACTGTCTGTCACCACTCTTCTCTACCTAGACTAACACAGGAAGGAAGAGAGCCATTTAGTCAATCCTCCCCACCTACATTTTCCCTGCCAGTCTCAGAATTTAAGCTGCAAATTCATTAACTCTAAGATAGAAGCCAGGAAGAGAGAAGCCCATCTTATTACCTTCCAGCACAAACAGGAAGCTAAGGGGGCATGGCATGAAAAAACCTCCAGCAATGGCCATCAACAGCCATCACCTGCAGCCTCACTGTGTGTTTCAGTGACAGTGTGTGTATGTTTCAGTGGGAAAGCCTGTGTCAGTGTGGCAGGGAAAAGAAAAAGAGATGGTGTCAGTTTGTGTTTGTGCCTGTGGATGCTAAAATTAGGCCTTGACTGTACTGTCCAGGTGGCTGCACTGTGAGCTATCAGCTGTAACACTTGCTTTAACAATGTACCTGGGGCATACACAAACACACAAACAAACACACACACACACACACACACACACACACACACTGTGAATTGGAAGGTATATACACGTCTGTTTTGTTGCACAAATGCATCCTTTGAGGGAAAAAAAAAAAGAGAGCGAGATGTTTCATTGGGTGACGTCACCCACCTCCAAGGAAAGTGGGTCAGGGCCAGAAACCATATAGCAGCGTGCCGACAGTTGGTGCAGAGATGAACAAAAGACATTCGCGAACGCCAAGATGGTGATGATGCATCCATCTGTGCACCAGCTCAGCTTCCTCTCAATATCTAAAATTTTATTTATCTATTTATGTTTCATTTTAATGGACTACAACATCTAATAAACAGATTTGGGAAGCAGGTTCATTATCAATTACTCAATGGATTATATCTTATTAATTGATTAATAATTTAGTCTACAAAGTGTCTGCAAATAGTGAAAAACAGCTATCAGAATTTCCTAGATCCCAAGGTGATTTAAAACAAACTGCTTCTTTCGTCAGAGTGACAGACCAAATCCAAAAGATAGAACAGAGAGGAGCAGAAAATCCTCATGTTTGAGAAGCTGGAACCAGAAAATGTTTTTCATTGATAAATGACTGGTTGTGGCTTTGACAATAAATACATTTACAATAGTAGTATATTATATAAGTAAAGACAGGAATTGCGAAATTCACATTTTTGTTTTTTCTTTAAAACATGGTTACTTGTGAGATTTTGAGTCTGTTATGTTACATGGTAGCTTATATGTAAAAAAAAAAACACTATTTGTAACATAAAAAGGTGAATAAGATGCAAAGAGTTTGTGACAATGTGTATATTTATGTAATATAAAACCTGGTTATTTTGTATTCATTACCACTCTGTCCATCTCTTCCACCCCCATTCATTGTTCTTAGTTCTTCATCTCCTCCCCTCACCCCCTCTGTCTCTATAAACAGCCAGCACTCATGGTTCCCATCCCCGGGCTTCAAATAGCATCCACCAAGGACTGCGTGGCAAATGACCCTGCTGCAGAGCCAACAGAGTGGCTTTTAACATGGATTTTTGCCACAAAGACACAAGGAGAGGATGTATTTTCCACCCCTGTGCTCATTTATTGACACAAGACTTCCACACATCCGAGAGGAAGATATGGGAACCAAGTGCCCTCTCTGCCTCCAGCTGGTGCTCAAAACGCTCCTGCTCATGCCACAGCCTGATGCTTCCACAATTCCTACAAAGTCTGCTTGTTCCATGTGGACAGCAAATGAATGGTTGTGTCTTACCAGATTATGTGATTCATAATGAAACTGGTTGTTCAATGCATGACTGTAAAATTCAATTAATGACACATACTGTGAAAGTTAAAGCACATCTCTCAAAGCACTACCAAAACAAATGGGATTTTAAGCTCTTGAGAATCAGCAGGGAACTTTGCTCCAAGCTATTTTTTATAGAGATTCGTAGTTCATTGTTTTGACATTTATAGTGCTTTTTCTACATCTACAGACACTGGAAGTTTGAAGCTTCTTAATTGTAGCTCTGAAACTTGAGTGTAACTATATCTTGAGGGTGACCTTTGGTAGGCAGCATGTTTTTATACAGGCCCCTTCAAATGTACAAAAAGTGTATGCATGGGTGTTGCCAGACTACAGTTGTCAAAACCCCCTCTAGGCCCCCCGACTCTCCCCTGGAGACGAGTCCCCAGCTATTTCAGTCATGTCCTCCTATCAAAACAGATCACCACAGCGACTACTGAGGGGGAAAAAACAAAAAGCAGAAATCCTCCCTTCCTCTTTCAGCCACATTAATCTGACAGTACCCAGAAATGTCATCTGCAGCCACCCAGCTGAACCCCATTACCACAGGAGGATGAAAAAGTAAGGCAAGAGAAATATCCTCTTTTTATGCATGCCACATTTCCACAGCCACAGTCACCTGGTACATTGATTTAGCTGTGGAGTGACGTTCAACAATCAGTTCGGCTAGAGCAGCAGTCATTCTGCAGACAGTGGGGGGGGGAAAAGAAAGGCTATCAGTCTTATTTGGGTGTCTCTTCCCAAAATTTATGCTCACTGTGCACATCAGCCTCTTTCACCAGCATGCTGTGTGCTCGCTAAATGGGCCTGCTGCTCCTCATTCTTCACCATAGTGGTTCTATTTTCATACAAGTTTTCATTAATAAATTACCTTGCACCTTAATATCATTAAAATGCAAAACAAATGTTACAGATAACTAATTTTTTGTATTTGAGACATATTTTTCATTGTCTAAATAAAAACAGTTCCCTTTCCTGCACAAATGTATATAATTACATGAACAGAAAACATTTTGATGGTTACAATTATGGTGAGAGACAGAAATGTTTTCTTGCCTCATGTTGGACAGTGAGGCCACATGTGACGTCAGTTAGTGTTACATTGTCTGGTTTTCAAGGCTAAAGCTGCTCGGGTGTTTTAGCTGTTGGCAAGACAACAAAACACCAAGACACCTCCAGAGCTGAGTGGATTTGTCAGCCGACAGGGACCCTGACAAGTTCATCTTTTCCTCATACACTGTCACATTTAAGTCCCTGCTTTAAAATCATCATCATAGATACTGCATTAACACACCACAGTTCATTATCAGAAGATGTGACAAAATAGTCATAGGATGGACATTAATAGACATAATAAAATCATATACATATGATGTAACACATCTACAGATATATTACACAAGATATTATACAAATACTTCATTAGGCTTCCATTCTCTTGAATGTCTCTCAGACCACTGCAACCCTGTCTTTATGAAATGACTGAAAGCACACACAGGCAAAGCCAGAATTACTGCAACTTTCTCGTGTCGGATATAAAATGTAATTTTCTGGATACACCACTTGTCTGACAGGCAGAGAAATTGCACCAACAGCTCACTGCTCCAGTGTTTTTCCTCATACAAAAAGCAAGGCTGCTACAATTAATTTGTTGCATAACTAGGGTCGACTGCAGCTCCAACTGCTATGTCTGTTGACCTTCAAGGACACAGCAAATTCAATTTGAATGCATCGTCTTTCTGCTGTGGGTCTTTGGCTCAGGACTAAAACAGCAAGGGTCTTTATTATCGCTCCCCTCATTTACGTGAAGCTCAAGATAGACAGGATGAGGAGTTGTCAGTGCTCCAGTCTGGCTCAGTTACAATCATATATTGATTAAGGACCTCCTGAATGTAGTTTTCTGAGGTGAAGAGTACAATATAATTTACATTGAAAGGATAAGGCAGTTACAGTAAAACATACAATATATAGGGAGGTAAGGAGATGCACAGTGTACTAGCAGTATCCAAAAAAAAAAAATCTAATTTTTATCAAATATTTGTATGTAAAACACATATGAAATATTTAAAAACTTTTTCTACGTACAAACATGAAACAAAAAAATAAAAAAATCATAGATGACATTTGTTAAAATCTGATAAATTACCAGCCATGGCAAAAACTCACTGGTACATTCACTTGTAGATTCCGTTTGTGTGTGCCCTATTTGAGACTGAAAAAATCCTGGAGCTTTCCCACTGATCAACATGATCCCCATGTGTTTACTGGCATGTCATCTTTACTGAGGGGTGATCAATGTTTCGATCCTGTAAGCATGTTTATTAGGATTATCAATCTGCTACAGCAAGGCAGCACAACAGAAAAAGCATCCTCACAACAGGAATGATAAACAAACCACTTCAAGCCATATTGAACAATATTTTCATTTTACAAATTAAATGCCTGTAAGGGTTGCTAGCACTGCCAGTTTCACTGAGAATCAAACAGTTTACGCATGTTCTGTCCAGAAAATATATGGTATTAACTCATCAAAAGATGGTGCAGAATTGAAGTGACTGGTCAAACACAAGACATTTTTCTGACAACCAAGCCAGAGCTAAAATGTCAGAGTAGTAGACTTTTGCCAGATGTGGCAAAGAGGATGATGCCACATTAGGCCTTAGGCCTATGCGTTTGTTTACACAAGATGTATACACAGGCAACATCTCAGCTATATGAAGAGGGAAAAGCTCCTTGCTGAAGGAGATTTTCTGACCATCATTACTGCGCTGTTTGGCTTTGGAACTGATTATTATGAAGATACTGATGCAATCACACTGTATAAAACATTAAGGGTTGCCTTGAATCACATAGGGTGTTCTAAGATTGTAGAAAAGCAAATATGCTAAATACATAAATTGTTAATGACTCAACTGTCCAGAGATTTCTCATCATTTTCAGGACCAAATGCGGTGATTCAAAGTTGTTGAGCAATAAGGCAAAAGACCGAGTGGGTGTACAATAAAGTGTGATTCACAGATGAGAGGATGGATCTTCTTTTTTTCCCCCCAAACTGGGAGATCTGTGTTTGCACTGAGTATGAACTCTACATTGTATTAGGAGGAGGAGGAGGAAGGATGGAGAGTCTGTGGTGAGAAAAGGTGCACACGCACACACACTCCTACACTTACATGCGAAGCAAACACAAGCCCACATGTGATATGAGTCACTGATGAATCAATTTTACAATTTTACAGAACAGACTGGCCAGTAATGATTAAGAATAAACAACTAAACGAAGACATAAACAGAACCCCTTTTGGGCCTAGCAGCTGATCACACACATTCATTTTGTGGAACATTTGTTACATCTTACATCATGACCATCATCATCAAAGTTTGACCTATGGGTGGATGGTCTAAAGGTGCAAGAGGAGAAGCCATACAGTCTCTAAAACAAAATATCTCCTAAGACAGCACTGTCCTCTGCAATGGCAATTTGGCAAGATATTTTGAGCAAAGTTGACATTTTGTCATTTGTCATCAAGACCACTTCTGAACATGAATGTACAATGGTAATATATATTTAATTTGGATTTTTTTTTGTTTGTTTGTTTTTCAAGAATAAATTTGAGTAATACTTGAGCTAGATGAAAGGTCATAAAGACACTGAAATTACAATAAATCACCTTTGGCCAACATGAATATCCTTACTAGATTTCATGGTTACCTGGCCCATAGGTTTTTTTGTTTTTTTTCCCCCCTCAAAATATGATGTTCTATACCCAAACACTGAGTGTAGAGACCAGCTGACCAACTGACCTCTCTAGACTGGGGGACGGTAAATGCAAAGATGGAGTGGATGGAACAACCTGATTAAATTCTCTCACACAAACAGACAGACAGACAGACACACACACGTGTTAAGAAGTTCAATGCCCTGCAGCAAAACTGGAAATGAGAGAGCCAAAACTGGAAGCTGGAAAATGATCTATACCATGTGGTTTGTACTGAGTTGTATGGGATGTGTATTTGGAAAATTGTTTATGTAATCTGGACAATCTGCCTGTATTTGTTCCGTTCTTTTGTATGTTTGTTTCTAAGCTACAATATATGTCAATGTTCTCTAATGCTTGTATGATAAACTCAGTTGTGTTCATACAAAGACTTAACAAAATATCACAAAACTCTGTATCATTCTGACTGCAGCCTCACAACAACTACTGACTTTATAAAACCTACATGTATAAGCCTTAAATCCTTGTTTTTCAAAGGTAGTATTTGTTGTAGGGCCATTATGGTGGATGGCATAAGAAGTGTTCATTGTTAGGATATGATGTATCAATACCAAGTATAGATGAACAGAAGAAAACGAAAAAAAAAAGTGTTTCAGTGCAGTTCTTAGGCAAATATTAATCAGCTGGGCTTCAGTCCAAGGTAACCATCCAAGCCACAATTAGGATATTGGAACAGCAGTTTGATTGTTATTTGCCCACTTTGATTGCTTTGATAATAAAACTAAAAACTTTATGGGGAGACTTGAGATAGTAAAATCAAGCACCTATTTTACAACAGTGAAACAGCATGTTATGCTACAGAAACTCAGCTTCCACTCTCAATTACTCCCAGTGAACCTTTCCTTTATGATCCTGAGCACAGCTTTTTATCCAAGTTCTATAAAGCAAATGAGTGTCTGAGGGTGTGTGTGTATTGGTAGATATGATCCTGGGTACCACATCACTTGTCTTGCCAGTGCACTGAATGATGGGTACTTTTCTCAATGCCAAATCCCCTCTCTGTTGGCCAATGCACAAAGTAACTGATCATGTAAATGGCTGTGATTCTCTTGAAAAAACTGGGGATGGACACTGAGTGATAATGGAAGAATGAACAGATTATTCACAAAAACTACAAATACCATAAACACTGCTACTGAATCAGAGCCCTCACCCTGTTCACTATTTTTCTTCCACACGTGTTTGCCTGTCGTCCTGGGTGAACAAAACTGATGGTAAAGTGGAGTTTAATTGATAAACTCTCTCTCCTCCTCCTCCTCTCCTGTGATACACCATTCATCAGAGTGTTAGCCCCTCAGAGGTCAGCACCACTTCAATGCCCTGCATAGAGCAGATAGACCAGGAACACCTCAGTGTCTCTGGAAACACAGTCCATATTGTGTAATCCTCAATGATTACATTTCAGTTCATGTTATTTCACTTTGTGTATTATAAGTTTGATTTGCTGTAGTGATTCAAGTGATTAACTGATTAATTGTTGATTTATCTGATAAGAATACCAACACTTGCAGGTTACAGCTTCTCCAACTCAAGAGGAAATTTGTTTTTAGGCTGTTGGAGTAAGAGAGCAGTTGCAGTCATCACTTTCACTTTGGGCACAGGGATTTTTGTTTCGATGGATTATTGTTGACATTTTAGATTTAGATTAGATGATTCATTGAAAATGACCTTAAAGAGAAAGTAAAAAGAGTACAACTCAGCTTGTAAAAAAGAAACAGTTAATGTCTTCTATAGTACATTAAAAACCAGGATTGAGCATTTTGAGATCTTAACCCACAGTAGAAAACCCAGTAAGTCAGGATATCTCAGTCTCTGCTGACTATTAGTCCTAAAACCTTGTGAAAGAGCAGTATCACTGGATTACAATGGCTCAAACCAGAAACTTTTCAATTACTGCACAGGGTTATGAATTTTGTCTCCCTGAATGCTTTGTCTAGGTTAAATCAACACAAAATCTTTGTACTTTGAGAAAAGAAATGGATAAATGAGGTAAACTGAGAAAGACGTGGAAGATGGATGTGGACAGACTCCTACATCACTTCTCTTCTGGGCACTGCTTTCTGCTCTCCAAGCATCCAATCAGATATTTCTCAGCTACCATGCCAACTACAGGACACGGCTACTATGGTCTGTTTGCAAGCAAGAAAAACAACGAGAGTGTCTGTACATGTGATGTGTGAGAGAGAGAGAATGAGACACAGGCAGTACAGTAGATTGCTAGTCAGATTATGAGTCTGCCCAGAATGAAAAGTTTCCACATGAGCAGTAAGCAGAAAGCATGTGTATGTGTGTGTGTGTGTGTGTGTGTGTGTGTGTGTGTGTGTGTGTGTGTGTGTGTCCAGATGAAGCTTGACAGAAAGTTGATGTGTATCAGTAGCTCAGATGCAGCCTGGTCCTCCTTCCATGTGCCCCAGGGGAGAACAGGAAATGACTTTCTTTGTTAAAAAAATGAAAATAAGGACAGGAAAGAGGGAGGAAAGGAGTGATGGGAGAATACAACAGAGAGGAGCTGTATCAACCCAGCACACTTTGTGTTAATGGATGAGATCAGCCACTAAAGTACTACTTTCTATCATGTTCCTCTCATTGTGATGGGATCCAAAAAAAGCTGGCCCAAATTCCTGTGGATTACATTTTCCCTTATTCCTTATTCGCTCTCAACAATCTAATCTCTGTTCGTGCTGTTTAAGGCAGACCGCTTGACTCCACCCCTCCCCTGTTCACACCCAGATTATAGGTTTGGTCAGCATTTGGTGGGGAAAGGAATATCCTGACTATCTATGGTTCATTAAGATGAGGACCTATTAAAAACCTCCAAATACATCTTCTCACAGTCACAGTCCTCAAATAAAGAACCTCTGGCATCAATGAAATGGTGGAGTGCTGTTTGTCTTTGAAAGGAGAGGAGGGGGAGTGAAAGGGAGAGTGACACAAGGAGGAGGAGAGGCTGAAAAGGAGAGGGGATGTGGCGAAACACTGATGAACCACAAGATCTGGAACCACTTTGAGGGAACACACCATCAATTCCAGTGTCACTCTAACGCCCAGCAATCCGGTGTTATGGAAAAGCTTACATAACCTGCAGGTTGACTTAGGCAACACATACAGAGTACTCTAACTACCCTACTGCTATACGTAACCTTTCAGACCATAAGATCACAGAACCCTTTTCTGCTTGCTAAAAATGGTCTCTCTCTCACACACACACAACCTTTGCAAAAATCATGACTCATGAACTTGTTTGATTTTTCTCTCATCCTTTTCCTGCCATTCTTGAAAGTTATGAAGTCACAAAAAGCATTAAAAAAAGGTATGAAACAAAACAAAGCAAATGTAATGCTTGCTAATTCTTGCGCTTCTGGCTCTGTACATTTCTTTATGTCTCACTTAGGGCAACATAACTTGTGTTTTTTCCTCACCACTCAGTCAGTATGTGCTGTGAACGCTGTGTACACATGCTGTGTAAACTGCGCAAAGGTACTGGGGAAAAAAAGACAATGTTCTTAGTGACTGCATGTTATGTAACATGCTGGTACTTCTAAAACAACAAAAGGGGCCATTGCAGAAAACTGCTGCCACTAAAGTAATGCAAAATGGAGGACAGTGTGGCCTCACATCAAACAGAATTCCTCAAGCAGCTGCAAACATACACTGACACACAAATACCTGTATAAACAGACATAGGTGCATACAAGCTTGTACTATGTATAACTCCACTGCTGTGCTTTTATGAGACGGTATAAAGGGTTGAAAGACTTTTATGCTCCCACTCCCTCTCTACCATGCCGTGATGAAAAAGAATATGAAACACTATTTCTTACTGCTGATATTTTGTAACAGTTAAAATTTTAGGTCAATGAAATGAAACAGAAGGCATACATTCTAAATATTTTATCGAGGAACGAGATATCACAGATGATGATGAGGTCTGTTAGCTTTGGGCACTTAAATAAGAAATTTGAGTGAGTACATAAAGTAAACACCTTGCACAGTTAAGTTTTGAGGGACTTGTATAAATACACTGGTCAGGAAACAGTGTAATAAACCACCTAATTTCATTAACAAATATCAATTTAAGATCCATCCAGTTACATCCTCTTTTTACTGATGGTGCCTGTATAATTCGAGAAACTCCCATTTATGGGAAAAACAGATTCAATTACACATTAACCATAAAATAAGACCTGTTGTCAATAACTCCTTGTTCCAGTAGAAAGAGAGAAGATACACATTCATTTCAGCTCTTGGACACTGAAAGATTTAAAATTCCAGTTTTATTCAAGGCAAAAGTAGCTAAATAGATGCTGCTGTTGCTCTAAAACATTCGGGGAATACCTGACATGAACCAAAATACTCCTGAACAGTGCTGACAACAATCTCCATTTTAGTTTCCAAATGTTAGCAAATAAAACTATTTGCAGAGCCTTATGACTTGCCAGAGGGGAACCAAAAGGACAAAACAAAACCTTGTGATTCTGTGTGTGTGTGTGTGTGTGTGTGTGTGTGTGTGTAGGGAGGGGGAGCCCTAAGCATGGGTGGAGGGTAGTTTGTCAAACATTCTGTATTTGTGTTTAATGCAAATCAACCTCAAAAAACCCTGGAGGATGACACATTCTGCTGATGGTTAAAGACAAGACTTGTTAGACAACCTAATCTCATTTCATAAGAAGTAAGACAGGAAAACATTCCTATTCCTGCCTCACTGTCACCAACTATAAATACTGGTTAACACTGTGGTAAAGTGAGGGGAGTAACTTCCTTTTCCTCCAGTCTCCCTTTTAATTTGGACAAATTGTGCTCTGGCCACAAGGGTCTGCCTAGCCCATTTGTTTTGCAAAGGATGCTAAATTACCAAATATGAATCTCACTCAGTCCCTGAACAATAAGGTCAATGAGGCACTGAATCTCTGAGAAAATGTTAAAAGTTGGCAGGAGCAATGAGTGTAATGAGAACAACTGCAACTCATACTCAGCCCAGTTCATATCAACTCACATGTATTTTTTATTTTTTTTTTACCTTCCTCCCTTCTCTCTAACTGTCATTTTCTTCTGTACTGTCTGGCAAAGCACAAAAGTGTGAAATAGCTTTGGCTTGCTGGCTATATGAAGGCTCCAGGTTATTTTGACATTTATAACCCTAGCATGACAAAGCAACTTAAGTCAGCTAACAGTGCTGCATAAACTAATGTAATTGGAGGCACTTTTGCTGCTGCCTTTATAGCAGTCTGATGAAATGAAATAAAACCTGAAATCGCAGGTGACATCAATGCATTGCACTAAAAAGCGAAAAACGAGAGCATCATTGAATTCATGCCACACTACATGGCCCCCTTCTGTCTCTCTAACATGACACTACATGTCCATGGGCAGCTGAGAGGCAACAGACAGGACTGTGTGTTACAGATGACAGTTTAGCTGGTTCAAACTAAAGTGAATCTCAAAAAAGACAGAGCCTGTACTTGTCACCACTGATATTCAGAATTTTCCTAACACTTCTGCTATCAATACTTCCAGGCAGAGAGAATTAAGCCTTTGACAAGTAATCCCAGAGTAGATATTTAACTGCTTGAGTCAATCCATTTCCTTTTATTTATGACAGTGCTTGGAGTCAGATTTTAATACAACAACACACACATACACAAAAAGAAGTAAATGAAATCATCATAGGTTACAGTAACAGTCTCTGGGCCAATGTGGAGGAACTCCTATGAGGATGTCAGCTGTGAAAACAATTACCGGCATGACAAACTGAAATACTGTTATGTCAAAACTCCAAAACACAGGAGCTGAGGAACAGTACAAATAACAAATTGCATTCCCCTTTATAACAGCATAGTTCTCAACACAAAGCTTCGTTCTCCATCTCCCCCTGGTGAATCTTAACAATTTGCTGAATGATATCAACATAAGAAATGACTCACAGACAAACAGAATATCAGAAAATCCTTTGCAGCCATCTTTCATTAGTCACAGACACTGAGCGGTGTACAGCCAACACCTACTCCTCAGCAGTGTCTTACAGTAGGACTACAGATGACAGGTGCTTTGTGCCTTGTGATTTAGTTTCACTGATGTGCAGTTTTTCTCTCAGCTGCGGTTCTCTCTGTACCCATGTCTCCTATCCTCCCCTTTCTCTCCCCCCTTGTCTCCCTCCCTGCTGATATGGTGAAAATCAATGGCTCCTCTATTCTGTGGAAGGCCTGATGTCTGCTAATGAAATCCTATCTGCTATGAGTCATCCATCTGATAGTTGCTGGCACAATGGACGAACAACTCTTCAACATCTTACCAATATCACACACACAAACATGCACACCTTTATGGAAACATTAATCTGTTGTGTACATATAGCACACCTATAGTACACCCTAAAAATTGTGGTCACTGTCTGCCCATATTAAAATGACTACACAGCCCTCACAGTCTGTTTATATCAATAGAAATGAAACTACCTCCACAGCTATTGTAATTGGAGTTTTGTTGGGACTGAGAATAAATTAAACTATAGTGGTTAGAAATTGGTTAAATGCATTTTCATTTGGATTATGGTTTTAGTCATGGTTTTTCTTATTTACAAGAACCTGTTTGGGTTAACATAATCTGAGTTTTGTGCACATAAAGGGGAAAAAAGCATCAGCATTTATCTTTGTGTAAAAAACTGCTCAGTCAGTCTCCTGTGGTGCACTAAGGTGGGCAGCTGGGCATGTTTCATATCTTACTGAATTCACAGTGTCAGACATAAAGCTACATCATACTTTGATGATGACTATTTATCTAAAAGCATGCAGCTAATACAAGTCAAGAATATATGTCTTCATGCATTTATGATTGCTCTTATTAATCCTTCAATTTATTCATAATATCATAGGTTACCCGTAGAGTATACTGCCGCTCACTTGGAGTTAATTCCTAAAAAAATATAAAAGCTGTGTCAAACCTGTGTGAAAATATGCCAAAATATGCCACCACTGTTTTTTCTTCTCCAAATTAAGGCACCAAAAACGAGAAAGATTTTCACCAATTGCTCCCTCCCACACACACACACACATACACACACACACACACTAATGATTACTGCTCAGTGCTCTTAGATACAAATGCAGAGATGGAGAATCTCTTCTAATCTTCAACTAATCTTGTTTAGTAAAGACTTGAGGACCAATAACAATGACCCCATTTTTAGAGAGTGACATCAACTTGAGAGTCATGTTTGCAAAAACGGTTATTTTTAACTGCATGTGCACATGCTGCGTTAAAATAATCCTGAGTGCGAGAACGAATGAGGTAAGTGAATGAGTAAGTTAAGACTGGATGGAAGCCAGGTCTGTAGCCTAATGTACACAGAGAGTACAGACACATAAAACCTGACATTCACACAATTTGAAACTTTCCATGTAAACAGTGGCATACCAAAATCATGTCACATACAGCTGGTGAGACTCTTCTACACATGCCATGTTTCTCTCTTTAATCACATCCTAAAAACACTCATTTATCATCCCTCTTTCATGAATCACATTTCTCTCACCCTCAATCCCTACATCTCTCTCTGTGCAGCCCTTCAACCTCTCAATCCCTCCCTCATCACTACATCTCTCAACCCAACCAGTTATCAATCTAAACGCCACTAATCTCTTCCTGTAGCTGTGTCTCTGCATCACTGTGCTAGTGCATCCTCCGCTGATTGAAAGTGACATCTGTTTGCACTGGTCTGGCTCGTAGCCACAGAGTACAAATACACGCAGAGTGCCCGACCCTGACACATCCACCGATATGGCAAAGAGGGGATTTGTCACACATACATAGACGAATACAATGCCACTTTTTCTAATAAACCTGGTGCTGAAAGGAAATATCTATAAAATGGAAGGATGGAGGAAGGAAGGAAAGATGAAGCCTAAAAAGAATCATAAAAAAACTGATGTCAGCAGTCAAGCTTGTATTTTTTCTCCTATTTTGTTCTTTGCTGCTATATTTCTCTTACTCCCACAGATAGTTGGACAAAGCTAGACAAATGCAAAATGATGTGAGCTGACATATCAAAGATAGAATGCAAGTTTTCATGTTAGCTTCCAGAGTCAAAGAGCAAACAGGTCTTTGGAGAGTCAACCATCAAGATGAAACTACTTTCAAAAAAGGGAACACTATTTTCTTCACCCTTGTTAGAAATTATATACAAACAATACATGTTGTATTTTGAGAAACTGGGGCATAACCAATTGATTTCTCCAAAGGAAAAGTGTTTTTTGCTTTTGTATATCATTACTACTCCTCTAATTTCCCCCTTACAGTATTCCTGCAGATGTAACCCATCGCAGAATAAGTCATGCTGTTCCCCTGGGGCTCACTGAAAGGTATTCTGGGAAACTAAAGAAATCACTAATTGAAGTAGATGACGCAAGCTGAAGGTAAGTGGGTGCTCCAAAAAACACAACACATCTCATCAGTGCATCAGTACTCATATAATGATCATGTGTGCTGATGTTTACCTCCAAAGGAAAGAAAAACACCACACACACAATTTAATCCATTTAACTGTAATAAGATTTCATGTTGATTTATTAATTAAGCAGAGTGAAAGAAGATTAAGCCAAGCACTAAGAGTCAGCTTGGGAGCTGAATACATTATGCAGAGAAGCACATGAATATTATATGGCCAAATAAATCCCACTTCCCCGAGGGCATCCCTGCCACCATGTCTCTTCACTCCTTCTTCAATAATATGAAATATGGTGCAGGAAAGGAAAAGAGAAGCATTCCACATCAGCTGGACAACAGGAAATAAGAGACACTCGGGGGATGAAAGGAGTGAAAGATCTTCCCAACAAGAGAAAGGTTCTCACATGGAAAAGTGATAGTACGCGGTGTAAACAGCAGAGGTAGAGTGAAGACAAAGATGCTATACAGTCATGGTTACTATTGTTAGAGCACTGATGTATTTGAGAAAAAGGTCATCAAGATTAAACGACAATGAATGAGTTCATACATCAACTCGGGATCAATGATGTGGACAAACTTCTAATCTGAATAGCATGACATGACGAAGTGAGAGTATATTTGAAGTTGCCATTTTGAACAAAGATGGGAATCCAAATACAGAGGGTTAAAATTTTAACAAAACAAAATAAAATCTAGGATACCAAGTCTGTGTTACCCCATCTATTAAATTCTAAATCTCCCACCACCAAACGAGCTGATCACACTCAGAAAAAAAAGACAAAAACAAGGAAGTGACTTAACAAAATACAGGCTTTTCATGATTATCGCTCTGTCCTCTCCTCCCACCCTCTGTATCTATTTGTCTTGCCCTCTCCCTCCAGGGCTCTGACACGCATTGCTGCTCTCCATGTATCTCTTCCACTCTCACGCTACTCTACCAGGGCATTTTAACTCACTTCATCTCCTTTTCAATCTCCACCACTCCTCATTTTATTTACCTTCTTTTTCCTGGAAATGGCTTTATAGCATACTCTTCACACTCGCTTTCTATCTCCCAGCTTGTGTCAGCTTTTTTTCTGTCTCTCTGTCTTTCATTCTCTGTCTCTGCCCTAATTGGGTACTGTGGATTGCTCTCCTAGCTGCACTGCTATGGACTCTGTAAAAGACACTATTATGACAGCAGCATTTTTTTGTGTTTGTGTCCTGGGACTGAGAGAGAGATACACAAGGACCTTGTAATCCATGGTGTTAGGCTCACAGAGGATCTAGGCTGTGACCTGAACACATCCTTGTGATGTGTGTGAAAGAAAGGACACGCAGATGATGAGTCAGTCAAACAACTAGCACATTACACTGTTTCACACAATACAACATAATAAGGCGACAGTGAACTACATTTAATTGGTTCTCACCTGAATTCTGCTCGTTGATGGAACCATCTGAGAACTTCCCTGTTCCTTTCTTGTCAGAAACCATGACACAAACACACCCATGGTGCCATCACATCAATGACACTACACTAGACCATCATTTTATTACAAAACTAGAGCCACTGATTAAACATCACTAACAGCAGATCCCATTCATCGCTGTGTGGGCCCCGTCAGACTGAAAACAGCATCCCTACTCTGCTGGTTAACAGTCTGTGCTATTTCCTGTTTGTTTTTAATGTGCTATGTGTAACATTTCAATTTAAATAACCAGGATGACACTGGTGGGGAGATAAGAAGCAACTACTGCATGGGAAATTATTTTTGAAAGTATAACAACATCATTTAGTCAAGGAAAATTACCAGCTAAATTATGTGCAGTGCTTCTCATTTTTTAACTACTCTGCATTGTCAAAGCCTGATCCTGCCGAATGCACAAATACCTTTAACAGTTGTTTTTATATGATGACATTTTTGACAAAGACATTTTTTCACGCTGGATCTGATATGTCATTCAAGCAAACAGTCTGATTACACTGTAAGAGAACCTCATCTTGCTGACAGTGAGTTACACAAACATGTCTGTTTATCTAGCTCTGAATCTTCGGCACCATTACATAAGCTTGTCTATGTGTGTGTGTGTGTGTGAGAGAGAGAGGGGAGGGGGTGAAGATGGAATTTGGAAGGGCTGTTGCGAGGATGTTGTGTCTATGAATGAATGAATATGGTGTCGGGAAGAGAGCAAACAAGAACAAGCCGATTCATTTTGACCACTTTCCCTTCGCCTCCTCCTCTCCTGAGTCTCTGTCCCTGCGTGTCTTTGTTGTGGGAAAGTTCATTTGGGTCTCTGTCAAACTTATTGTCAAGCACAGCCACAATGGACCCATTCTGCTGTCACACATTTGACAATGAGCTTTCCTTTGTGTCTGCCACACTTTTTGAAGAGGGCACACACAAACATGCACTTTGATAATTGAACAGACGTATACATGCACCAGTTTTTCATGCCAGCATTGTCTAATGTTGTATTAGCATCCATGCACACACTTAAGTTATTATTAGGAAAAGCCAGTGACTCAGACTTGTCACTTCTCCAGAATACATCCTGACGTCAGAAGTAGCCTTGTCTATCACCTCCCCAACCATACATACTTCAGTTAACACGCAGTGTCTTAGATTGCTTTGTGCACAGCTCAAAAACATGCAGGCATTTAATAATTTTTCTCACTTAAACATTCTGTGACAGTGTGAATTTAAACTACTTTAAGTGAGGGGACTACAACAATCTAAGACCTGTGTGCATGTATGTATACAGCTTTTATTTGCTATGAAAAGTGGAAGGATGCTATGTACAGCTGTGTCTATGGAGGACCAGATTAGCCTAACACGAGGACAAACATGGACTCAAACTATGACTCAGGATGGAGAATAAGTGGCACCGATCATGAGGGATGGCAGGGAGATACAATTCTGCATTCATGCATTCCACATTCACAGAAGGTTTGCTGCTCTGTTTCATACCAACATAAAAATTTCTCCTAGGCTACTGAGGGCTGTTTCCAATGCATCAGCCCACATGAGTTATGTGTTTAGGCCAATGGCAAGACACTGAATTACTCATTTGGGTCTGCAACAAGAAGTAGTGTGGCAATCCGTGTGCAAGAAAACTTCAAAAGAAAAAATATACCATCAAAAATATTTCCACAACAATGGTACAGTACCCTGGTACACCACTAGCCATCTTTTATGTTTTTGTGCTCATCCTAAGAAATCAAATATCTATTTATCCAGAAATCCAGTGCCCAGCTCATTACCTGAACTGACATGAGTCAGCCTCATAATTGTTACCTGGGAAACAATATGGCAGCAGAGTCCCTTGGAGGAAGAGTTACAGCCTATTGGATGTGATGGTAAATTGAGCAGAGTTGACTGGAGATGTGCTGACTATGTGACATCGCTGATCCTTCTCTAAGGCTTCCTGAAGTAACAGGTTATGGTAGTGCTATTGTTGTTGTTTGAGTGTGTTTGTGTGACAGAAAAAGAATGAAAAAAATGAAATGAAAAATTGGAAAATATGTATGCTCATGTAAGCAGGTAAAATGCAAACGCACATGATTACTGCAGTCAGCATGATTCTGCTACCACATGAATAGATACATATCTTAAATCCAAGGTCTTTCAGCATACATGAGATATGTATGTACTACTAGTATCAGTAACAGTAACAGTACTCTATCAATACAAATATAAACCTTTTATGACAGAGTTGATAATCACGATGGGCTAATGTTAAGCTATGGTTGCAGTGGTGGCACTAGACCCATGAACTCACACACTGGTTATTCCACAGGGATCTCAGCAGCAATCCCATGATGCTTTCATTACAACTCAACTGAAAGATATGATCTTTTATGCTGAGATGCTTTTGACAAGCTGAGTCAGTGGTTATGACCCTGCATGCATGTATACCATGAGCTGGAACAAACAGACATGACATAACTTAATTTCTTTTTAACTGTATCATAGCAGAACCAATATAATTATGCTGATATAATTTACTATTTGAGAACTTCCCCACTCTGCCATAATAACAGAAGCAAAAAATTATTAAATTATTATTTCATATAAGGTCAGGTAATAGACCATTAAAGGAATGTAGCTGATCCCACCATATGGCCTAATGTCCTCTCTGCCCTCTACTCTGCAGCATTCCAGTCAAGGGTTTATACAGGTCTCAGCCAGGCAAGCTCTAAGTACTGGTTCTCCCTGTGACAGTGTGATTCCTACAGCTCGCAACTAGGATTAACAAGACTACAAGTCTGACGCCCTGCCAGTGGCCACAAGAGTCTGCAGTGTTCATTACAACCCACAAAATTGTTGGATGGAGTCAACAACATTCTGACAACACACCGAAGCCTTACAGAAAACAACATGCTAATTTTGCTATACTTAGTGCCTTATCAGTGCTGGAAGTTTTGTCCTGATGGTGGTGTTACAGGAAATGCCATGGGGTAATTAAAATCAAAAGGGTTTTCCCATGGGAACCTGCTGTAAATGTGCGCAGCAATTTTTATAACAATCTATAAATAGGAACGATGAGAAATTTTGTGTATGAAGTTTACATTTTGGCCTGAGGGTGGAACAACTGTCCAAAATGCTAAATGTTTGGGCTCTAGGGAGCAGGAGAAAATGGGAGCAGGAGAAAATGTCATGCACACTACTGCATACTACTTTCTGATGCTGTTTCTTGTGTATGAGGGGAAGTTTTAGCTTGATAGTGTTAGAGTGAAGGTCAGAGGGTCACTAAAAGCATTAGAATTCCTGGTCCTCTTGGGACCAGTTGTATACACAGAAAATTGTCTGGTAATCAACCCACGGGTTTTCAAGATAATATGTCACTTTGACCAAACATGATGCTAGATGAAAGCTAAGGAGTATTACCAAAGTAATTATGAATCATGGGTCACATAAATATGTCAAACTTTGTTGCAGCATAGTGGCTGTCATATTTTGCTCTAAACCAAAGTGTTTAAGATAAACTAATCCCAAAACCAAGACTTCTACTCCAATAAAACTGTACTTACTTTCCTACTTATTGGACTTGGAGAAAGTGTAGTCATTGATATTATCTTATGTAATTTTGTAAATGTCACACAGTTCTTACGCAGTTAAAGATTTAATCTGTCACACACAATTGCTTTGATGTCTGAGCCCCCTCCTCACAGCTCCTCCCGTTTAAGTCCAATGAGACCACACTACACAGCACATTACCTTGAGGAGAGATGAGTAAGTCACTAATAGAACAACTACCACACAAGTGCAAGCTCTCATGAGTACTGAAAAGCATACAGGAGATTTGTTACTTAAAATGACATCTGCCTAATTGATGTACACAGGCTATCCACCACAGCCAGTAATCCCACTTCCAGTAAACCCACAAAATGTATAGCAAATGATCATAGTAAGTACTATTAAGTTGTTGTAAACAGGGGGAGAAGGTCTTTCAAGGAAATAATGAAATGTTTTCCTGAAAGCATGAATGCGTTTTTGCTTTCCTGAATTGAATTTACCTGATGGTGATTGGCGCTTGATAGTAGCACAAACCATCAGATGCATGCCCCTGTGTCTTTGAATTAAAATGAAGTAATCACCCTTTGTCTTCTACCCTGTGTGTTACCCAGGAACGGGCCATGCTGGCCAAGGCATGGGGCTTTAAAAAGCAGAGCTAACAAGGATTAGCATCCAATTTTAACACCTGACTGTAATCCTGCCCTCACACAGTCCATGCTAAGCCTGTACTAGCCATGCTAATGGAAGGGAAGCTGTTCACAGACGGTCTGTTTTTTTTCCTTGCCACTGTTACCTAACAACTTGGCTCATGACAAAAGCCAACGATGACAGGACAGCACACTTGCAGGGGAGGACTGAGCAAAATAGATTAGATTATCATCCGTTACTGTGAAGGTAAAGTTGGAGAATCCTTACTTATTGTAGGATCAATCACTTCTGTGACACTACTATTTTTTGTGTAATTCTGCTCTTCTGATTGTGCATAAAATCAAACCCTAAGATTTGTGCCCTGAAAAAGAGGAGACATTCTCTAGATTACCTGTTACCTAACACCCAGAAAAAACATTAGTGTTTTCTAGATCACATCACTATTCTGTTTTACTGATCATCACTGAGCAAGACCTTGGCTTTACCTTCAAGACACATACTGACTGTTTCATAAATCAAATACCAAGGGGAAAACACTCAATCAGTCAGCCAATCTGTCAACTGTGGGTTGATCATTAACTACAGGTTATTGTGTTGTCTGTTATTATCACCCTGAGAGAACAAATATTTATAATTACCTATTGTGCATCTATACCTGTGCAGTCAGCATGCAATTATTAGATACGATAGTGCATGAGGTAGGTGTATCCTACAAACACAGTTCTGTCTTAACTACGACAAGGACAGAAAGGGTGTAGCCTTATGCATCATCTAAATTATAACCTACTGAGCAGTGTGTAGCCTGTATAATGACATGTATGTGACAAACAGTGATTCTGTTATGATTGTTGTCATTACAACCTACTCTGACAGACTATTTTCGCCTTTTTCGTGATACAGTTGCAGGGCAATTTACACCGTTATCTGACATTCAGGAGAAGTCATTATTGTTGAATCAGCCACTTTAGCTGATTAAAATGTCCTTCATTCAATTTAAATTTAGATCTAGTCTGACTTCACACAGCAGGCCAGTAATCACAGACCTTTGTTTAGTACAGATGGGCAGTTAACAGTAGGAACAGCCATGAAAAACGTTCTAAGTCATGGTCTCCAATGAGAAACTGATCATGAGATTTATGAACAGTTCAGTTCAACAGAGCTAGAGCATTTGGTCAGATAACCATTCCAGTACCATTCATTTTTCAGTTACACAGAAATTTTTTAAGCAGATTTCATTGTGTAATATTAGCTAAGAGCTGCCTGTTTGGATGTATGACACATGTGATCTACAGTATCTACAAACCAATTCCCCCTTTCTCTTGAACAAAAAGGCTTTAAATTACTGGATTAGTCTTAAATTTTGTGATTACTTTCATGACATTTCATGATATCTTTACTGTCACTTCTGTAAAACTTGGCTGAAATGTTGGCTGAGCAAATATAACTACACCTTCCACTGCATCTTACAAAAACACGTACCTGGAGGGTCAGCATTCAAAATGAAAATGAGAAAAAACAGTGCATTAAACATAGCTGAAAATGGCAGCTTAACATACCAAACTGCAAACTACTGGAAAATATCAACTATCTTAAAACTGGCAGCTCAAAATCAATGTATAGTCACCAGTCCACTCTACAGATGTTTTCTTAATTTTAAAAGAACTGGCTACTGTTACACAGCATTATTCATTCTCTGGTGTGAAAACACTGAGAAATCACAACATGTGAAGAGGCAGCGATCATCCATCATGTCCAAACACTGATAGACAAACACAGACACAACCAGACAACCAGCTAATGAGATTCTTCCTTAGCAGCAGACACACTGGCATGGAGTTCATTTACTACATGCGCTGGAATAGCATCATCAAGCTGTTTTGAAAAATGAACAAAAAAATAACCAGTTAAAGCACCTGATTAACATTGTAAGCAATATTTTTAACCTATATTTACAATGTCCACCGCCTCAAAATGTCTGTGCATCTTTGACTATGTCTATGAAAGCTTAAATTAATTGACTGCTGTTGTCGCATTAGAAAATCATTGGTTAGTTAAATATAGGATGCCAAAACCATATGAAAGGTGAGAAACATTAAATACACTGTGAAGCAAATGGATGGATGGAGGCTTTTGCGTGCCAGCTGCAGAGCTGTAGGGATTCATCCCTCCATCACTGGCCTTCCCCCTAATGATGTCATCAATTAAAGGGACATGATACTAAAACAATCATCAATTCTCTTCTTCCTCACTATACTTGTTGGATCAGTCCAACCATGGGTGGGTACAAAAGTACACATGAACCCACCCAAATAGACAGGTAAAATGGTAATGTAGTGTGAGCAGATGCACAGCAGAGACATACAGCACTGAGAGCATATATGTTTGTGTGTGAATGTGTTTCAGAGTGCACCATACAAAGAGAATTTATACAAGTGAGCCAGCTGGGCACGTAAGCCCTCCTGCACAATAAATCCAAATAATCCTTTACGATGGGAAACCGGGGGGGGAGATACTCAGACATATGCACACACACGCACACATTCACAAAAGGTACACACGGTTCACTTAGCCTCGCCATTGTGCCTCTGTGGATAGACATTCAGTGGCTGTGCCCTTTTCCTAAGAATAACATTCAAGTTAGCGGAATGTATGTACTCAAAATAGCAGGGCAGCTTATGACATCTGAACCTCCCAAACACACACACACACACTCATACACGCTTTCTGCCAGATGAACCGCTGCAGGACAAGGACATGAAGGACCCTGAATTACAACAGAAAAGGCAACAGCATAATAATTAAAAAATATTCATCTTACCTTCCATCATGGTTGCAGATTTGCATTCCTCTATCTCCAAGGAGCCTGAAATGAAAGTAGGAGGTGTGGGGAGAGGGAGATAGAGAGGAAGCCCCCGGTTACCAGAGAGATACAGTAGAATTGATGGGCAGCAGAGCAGCCGTGTGCGTGTGGCTAACGCCCTGGCTAACTGTGAGCCACCGTCACCCCCAGACGTCGCCTGTCAACTAGCCCAGGAGGGAGAGATGCAAAGAGAGATAGAAAGAGAGAGAGGAGAGAGAGGAGGGGTAGGGGCCTGGCTGGGCAAGCTGCCGATCAGAGCTGGGGCTTAAGCCATGGATGCTGCTTCTGCTGCTGCTGCTGCTGCTACTGCGGCTCTAACCTACACATTCAGGCAAGGATGCTGAGAGGTGGGGGAAAAGCTAACTGGAGGAAAAAAAATAAATAAAAGAGGCAGGGTAGAGAGAGGGAGGGAGGCGGAGAGACTGAGAGGGAGGGAGGGTTGTGTGTGTGTGTGTGTGTTTGGGAATGGGGGGTGGGAGTGTTGAGGAGGGGCGGAGGTAGTTGGCTGAGGTCACAGATGGCTTCAGCCAATCCCTGCAGGTCTGTGTGGAGTCACATGGCTTACAGCTTGAATCTCCTGACACTATGGCCCAAGAGAACTCTACATTAGTAACCTCTCTTGCTTGACAAATATCGCATACACTAAACACACACATATTTTTACTCATCAAAGTTAAAGCACAGAGGTAGCCAACAGACATGTACAGAGCAAATACAGAGGATACACAAAAACAACAGATACATACACACACATGCACCCCTCCCCTTCACCCTACCTTATGACAGTGCAGTGTGCCGAGCCTGCCCAGCGGTGAATGACATTAATTATATGCTGGTGGAGAGAATAACGTGAAGGTGCGAGCCAAGTTACAACCCATGCTGACAACCCTCACACAAAATATTTGCCCAGCACTCTCCTGCACAGTGACTATTCCGGTAGTGGCTGCTTGTGTGTCCCTGTGTCTGTGTCCCGCCCTCCCTGGAATATCGGTGTGGTTTCACTCTGCCCTCTCTCTCTCTCGCTCGCTCTCCTCTCCTCCCCGTTCCCTCCCACCTTCCCCTCTCTCTGCCAGCCTGTTTCACTCCGCTGTCTTTTTCTGTCTCTGTGCTTTCCCACTGCACTGGGACGAGGATCGATCAGCGTGACGTCATGGCAACGCAGGCTACAGCTGCAGCCAATTAGCAGGAAGGGCTGATGACAGACAGACCAGCCCACCAGAGAGGGGTGTGCGCTTGTGTTTGTGTGTGTGTGTATGCTGATTAATTTTCTATGAGACTGTGGAGGTGGAGAGGGAGAGAGAGAGAGGGACAGAGGAGGTGAATGTTTATGTGGAAAAACCTAAGAGCAGAGGAGACTGACAATTAGGCAAACCTACAAAAACACAACAAACAGATGAAAGACTAAAGTGATACTGAAAAAACATAATTAAATCACCAATACTGCACAACTTTACCATACATTAGTCATGTTAGTGTTTTGTAATTCTTGTGTGTGTGTGTGTGTGTGTGTGTATATATATATATATATATATATATAATATATATATATACACACACACACACACACACACATATATATATATATACATACATATATACACACACACATATATTTCTTTTAACTGTAACCTGAGAGTTGAGAGTTATTTATTCTGGATTTCTCCTAATATTACTTACAGAGTCTGATAAAGAATTGGGAGAAATCTGTAAGCAAACATACTGAGAAAACTAAACTTCAGTACTGGTTCATAAAGCTTTTTTTAAAGATATCAATCTGTGTGTTTTTTTGGCTTGTGTGGAATGTATTTCATTTCATATTTTCAGATAGTGGATGCCTCACAAAATATCCTTTATAGCTGTGACTGACAGACAAAATATTTAGTGAGGAACATCCAATAAGTAAGTACGTAAAAAAACAACAACAACCCCCCCCTAAATATTCAGTCTTAGGTGCAGACTTAGCAGAAGGGCATTCACACAGATGACTCTGTATACAGACATGGATGTGTACTGCATGTTTGGGGCATCCAGTAGTCTGAGGCAACTAATTTTGTCCAGAGGCACAAATAAGTATCTCTTTTTCCATCTGCCCATCTATCTGTCTTTCGTCATGCTTTAACCAGACCCAGCTATGTGCCTCTTCATGCCCATTGAATCCTACAAAGTCATGCATTCTTTCTTTCTTTCACACTTTTTCTTGTTTTCACCCAAGCTGAATTCTTGCCAAGCTGCCTCCATGTGGCTCATCTTGTCATTCGCCTCCTCCCTCCTTTCATCCCTCAGTCTTTCCTTGCCCAGCTCATCTGTTTTAACACCCAGCAGATGCTCCCAAGGAGGGGGTCCCCACCCTCCAACCCTGCCCCTTGCTTTAACCCCCTTCCCCCTTGTCCTTCCCTCACCCCCTCACTCCAAAGTTGCGCTTAATGACTTTCCTGCCCTCTAACCTTTTTTGAAATTTTCTGCTGCGTCCCCTTCTTTTGTCTTCACAACTACTTCATCTTTTCTGTTCTCTCAACATCTCTATTTTCCATTCTCTCCCCCCTCTCCCATTTTCTTCTACATTATTCCTTGTCTCACTCCTGCTCACTTCCCTTGACTGCTAGACAGCTAACATCTTCTCCTGCACTGCCATCTAGTGTCCACTGACAATCATGAGAGATATTTACCATTGTGCTAGTGTTGAGGCCTCATTGTATTGTGGATATTTGCTCATGCATTGTACTGTAATGCCATCAATATACTGAATTGGGCATGCCTGAGACAACTAGGCTGATTTTTGGCCATTTGCTTGTACAAATATAGAGGTATGTATGGTGATTATGCAGCTGACTAATGCTGCCATGCCAGCTAGGGGAGGAGTGTAGAATAAGGGAGGAGGAAGGGAGGGGGATTTGCTAAATAAAGCCTAATGCCCTATAAGCTCTGTTTTGGAGCTGCAGGAGTGAAGTAGCCTGAATAAAGACACGCACTTGTGTCATTTACTATGAAGAGGAACAGACAATCACACCTACTATCTATGCTACTCTAGATAAGTGGGCATTTTCCCAAATTCTATTCCAATCCAATCATATTTTAAAAATACTGCAAAATTCCTCCAGACATACTGTAGCACTGTAAGGTGATTTCACACTTATATGAAAGCACCTTCAGCAAATGCAAGTTTGAGAAGAAAACTGAATATATGGCATCATGAAGGCTTTGAAGCCACTTAAATTTGAAATGATTTTGATTTATTTTTAAAAAAGGAATATAAAAATGATCCTAACTGTGATAAATATGGCTCTCTTTTTCTGAATTAAAAGGCTTTGACATTTTTATGAGAATTTAACACACAAAGCTAAACATCTTAAATAAGTCAGAACTGTATCAAAAACATATTTTTAACATTATCTTACTAAATCACATTAAGCCATTGCTTTTGACTTGATTTTATGTTTAGTAAGGAGCTAAGGACAAGAGGTAAAGAATAGTGGGAGAAAAATCAGCTGAAGATGGGCATGTAGGCAAGTCCAACATAAGCTAGTAACCTGTTGAAAACATATTTGGACTTTTTTTTTTTTCTTTTTTTTGATGGGATGCTTTTTAATTTTGTGTTCAGGGTCTGATTACAGAAGTTTCAGTTAAAAATGTATTGTTTTGAGTTTATTAAAAGTGTTGTCAGCAGGCATGTTTAGATCATTAAGGTGTTTCATTAACATTACAGTATACTCACAGTATATTTACAGTATAGCTAAAAGTAAAATATATACAGAAAAGCATTCCCCATTAGATGGAAGCTACAATTCACATCCAGTGTTTTCCAAACTTTCCACTGACACTATGACTATTCTCCATTGTATGCAATACTGGCTTCTAGGTCAGTTGGTTGTTAACATCATTGATTTCAATAATTGTAAACTCATGAAAAATAGAAACAAGATGCAAAACATGTTAAGTATGCCTCAGTATGTTACTTCCATTTTGAATGACAGTACTCTTAAAAAAACAGCCACAGCCAAAACTCTGGTTGTTACTACTTTTCCTGAGCCCCTCAGTATGTCATGTAACTTGCATGTCATGTGACACTTACTATCAACCTCAGAAGCAGTAGTGAAAATTAACAATAATGAAAAACTCTGACATTCACCTTTGGTATCAAATATATTTTTAAAGAGATATAGAGCCAAATGAAAGAAAAAACAAAGACTGTGCATGAATAATAGAGGTGATCTAGAGAGGGTTGATGCAGCTTTAGGTAAGTGAATGATGTGTTTCAATGCCATGGAAATAAATCTGTCTTCTTCTATTTATCTTTCAAGCTTTCCTTGTCCTTCCTCCCTTACTACATCTATCTGCCCTTCTCTTCTTTTCCTTTAAGTGACAGTGCCACAGTGTTTCCTGATGCACCCTCTGAGAGGACACACTGCTCAGTGAAGATGCAAACACATAGCATACTCACAAATGGACATAAGGAGGCAAACACCCATATCCTCACAAGAGATAATCAACCCATTTCACCAGAGAGATCAGATAATCTAGAATAAACCTGAGGATATAAATGCAAAAAAATTGAAAATGAAAAGTGACCTATATTCCCTCTTTTCAAGCCTATCTCGCTGCTGCTGATGTGATAGTGTTCTAAAAGAAAGGTGTTTTACCTACTGTACCTGCAACAATGCGAAACCAGCCGGTACACAGCTCCTCAGCCATTTACAGCTCTCTCAATGGACCCCCTGCTCTCACCCCAGCCAGACAGAGGGATGAGAGGGGAGAAGAACGAACAGAAGACAAAGATGATTTCCACTGGAAAAGAGAAGAGAGAGACGAGGATGGGTAGTAACCAAGGACGCTGTCTGACTGAGCTGCTCAGAGGACATGCATGTACACTGATGCAGATACCAGTACATAAATTAACAACTGCAAGTGCACAGGCAAAGGTATATCCATGACTACACACGCACGCACAACTTGTGGAGAACAGTGATGTGGCACAGTAGCCACATCATAAGTCCAGACAAGTCGGGCAGAGAAGGTCAGCATGTCCTTCACTGCAGCACAGGCACACTGTGAATGGTTTAAATTGTGTACAAATCCTGCAGTACTGAAAGAGGACAACTGTTTAAGACCGTACACAAACATGTTACAGATTTAAAACTTTGTTATTCTGAATCTCCACCACTCCACTTTAGTTATGGTATGTCAAAAAAAACCCAAAAGTTTTTAATCTTCTGAAAGTGTTGCTAGATGATGGATCAGTATGAGCAAGGCTCCATTGTATACCTGTGGATTAACTTAAGGTACTTTGTTCATACAAGTCTTTCTGAATGTAAAAAGAGCAGTGCTGGCCAACACAATAATAGCCTACTAAAAGTTAAAAAAAATTGTAAGGAAAAGTTAAACTTTTTTCAATTTTTTGGTCCTGATGAAGACAAAGTAGTTTTGAAATATTAGTCTGTTTATCCTTTTAAAAGCTGCAAATGAATCAGTGCACTTTATTCATCTGAAGTTTGCTATCATGAATCTAAGAAGCACTTGATAGGGTTGTACTTTGAAGAAAGATATGCGGTAAATCCCCTGAATAATTGGATGTTACTATATTTAGGAACAAAAAACAATAATAATTAGACTGCCTAATATGATATTTGACAATGGCAGTTACAGGGGAACGGGATCAAAATGAGTTGTTTTACTTCCCAAAAAGAACCCAAAAATGACACATTCTGTTGGCGCCACCTGCTGTCCATTTTAACACATTGCTTTTCCCTGCCATATCCTGGTCCTCACCAACTCCACTTGAGTTGGTCTGATCCACTTGTACTGCTGCTCTCAATTTCTGTTTTTAAGACCAGCACATAGACAGTAAAACCTATAGTCTGTCACAGGTACCAGCAGTATCAAAAAGACGTACACATTCATTACAAAAAGTGAAAAGACTGATCTAGGTAGAAACCATGGTCTGAGTAGTTTGGTTTGAGAATCAGATAAGGCATCATCACATTTGGACTGGTTCACTGCAGTACTAATCCCAATCTAAGCTATAACAGTCCCTGGTGGTACAGGTTGACTGAAATAATGTGGTGCGAAACTATAAGCTTGATACCTGCAGCAACAACATTTCATTTCAATGTCACTCTCAAGCACAGTGCCACACATTCCCCAGTCCTTATCTCAGTAAAACACTCTCTCCTGAGAGCAGAGCAGTCTCCTTGGCATTTAGACAGACAGTACTTACTATTCAGAAATAGACTATGGGCTAGGATGCTCTTATGTCTAGCACATTTCATATACCTCCCAGATGGCACAAACTTGTGTAAAGTGAGCCTATTTATTCCAAAAGCAGAGCATGCTAAAGAAAATGCAACTCTTGTTCTCTATCCCCACCCCATCTTCCTCTCTTGTTTCCTCTCTCTCACCCACTACCTTGCATCTGTCTCTATTTACCCTCCCCACCCATATACCCACCCACATATACCCTCCGCCTCCGCCTCCCTCCGTCTGACCTACTTTCTCTCCACCTTTGCTCATGCCTTTCGCCTGTGGGGTGCAGTGTTGCTCTAATCTGGCTATTTTTCAGTGACGTCTCTCACTGCATCTGTTTGCAGGTCTAAAACTGTTTTCACCACCAGCAAAAACCACAAGACAAATTCAAATGGGTCATCACTCTGTTGCTGTATGAATACAGTTAAGAAGGGAAAGCTGCATTTAGCCACAAACTGCTGTTATCATCTGGCAAGTGAAGAACCACTGGGAGAGGAGGATGAGGTATGGTGATGCCACTTCAGGTCCCTGAATTGCTGATCATTTATCAAAGGTGTTCTAGTTCCATCCACAATTTCCCAATAAAACAAAAATAGCAATGTTGCAGAAACTGTCCTCTTCAAAGCAAACACAAGAGAGACCAGGCACTGCACCGGCAACTCTTAGAGCTGGATTTAGTTAATTAATTGATTAAACAATCAAGAAAATAAATAAACTAAAACTAAAACTAATCAGTGGTAATTATGATATCTGATTAATAAAAAATTAAAATACCAAACCCTCTATGATTAGAAATTCTCAAATATGAAGATTTGCTGCTTTTCTCTGCTTTATATTACTTACCTTACAATATCATGACTGTCAGACAAAATACAATCTGATAAATCACACTGGGCTCTAGCATCATAGGATGGGCATTTTTCAAGACTAAAGAATGACTCATTAGAATAATAAAACGATTAGTCATTTTACTCCTATGTGGGTCATCAGTTAATGGATCTGCAGGCAGACAGCCTCGCTGCAGGCCTCAACAGGACAAGTTCAACAAAAGAGAGTACTACCATATTGTATGCCTGGATGTGAAGCTTGAGTCACCTTTTAAACTTCAGAAAGCACTGAAAAAAATCCCACATTTAATGAGGTGAGCAGGATGATGACCCTGAACAGAAAGCAAGAAGGGTGACTTTTCCCCAGGTTCATTCACAGCTACCTAACACTGACGTACTAGCTAACACCAATATGTATTCATTCATGCCTTTCACTATACAAATTCTGACCTGAACACCTGAACAAATTCTTATTCTTCTTATATTGAATTTATGATGAATCTAACATCATTATTGTGACTTCCATAGGAAATTATGCCTTGTTGTTTCCTTTGTCAACAACTTATACCCTTACACTTGAACACCCTTGTCACTTTTTACATATCTGGAGTACTCTGACCTAAGCATGGAGGTATTTTAACAGATATGATGCCTCTAAATAAACGTCATCTCTATACTGGGACTTCCCTGGGCTCATGTTGCAATGGTCACGTCTCATGTCCGAAAGCTTTGTGCCATTTCCTGCACACTGCTGAAGCAACATCCCTGCATGCCTCCACCCCACTCCATCTCTCCCCACCCCCTAAAGTGCCTCGATGAGGGATGATGATTAGGCAGCAGTCATTAAATGTACACAGACAGACACCCACCCACCGATTAGGCTGCAGTGAGTGCAGTCAAACCAAAACAACATTCCACTCAGCGGCAGGGGAAGGCATGCCGGGCGATAAGGCGTGTCGGTGGCAGGGTGCCATGTCGAGTGCCTACGTGCCATCCAGCCACTCATAATGCTCTCTGTCTGTTAGTACTGAAAGGTGGACACACTGTTCTCTGTCATTACTTCACTTGCTGCCCTGCCCAGGGGGCCACACACACACCACACACACACACACACACACACACACACACACACAGAAACACATACTCAACACATGAAACAGCAAGGTTTTCTGAGTAATTAGCACTCACTTCCTAATTACTTGATGATGCTGAGGAGGCTGGCTGCCAGCTCACTGGTGGATTTGGCTTGTTTAGTCTGATGCCACTGGGGATATTATTTTGACTCACAGCTTTATGTTCTTATAGCGAGACATGGGAGACAGCTTGGAGGGAACTGTATCACTCTGTTCTCTGGGACAAACAGCACAGCTGTGTTTTATTTCAGGTTCCAGGTGATGGGATCAGTCACTGTGTTTAGTTAATCTACTAGTTAGCAAGCGTTGTAGGTAACATAGTTGGTCAGTTTGGGAAGGTATTCAGTTAGATTTTATACCAGCCATCAAAAGGCACAGTTAAAAGCGGTCAGTTAGGTGCAAAACGAATAACAAATGGTAGAGACTTGAAACATGAAATTATAGTCTTTTTTAACTACATTTCCCACTGCCTCCCTACCCTGTAGCACTGGTTTAATGACACATTCTCTCACCCTGGACTATTCTCTGACCCCAGACCAAGTCCAGAGTCAACCCCCTGTCATAAGCCCCCTTTGAAACCCCAATCCTCTCCTCTGGCCTCAGAGCAGTGGATGGAAAAGATGAGCTCACCCCTCTGATACTGCACTGGTCTGGTCTGTGGTCTCCCTAATGGTCTCCAGGATGTCAACACCAGTCCAATATGTCCCTTTTACTCACACCAATTACCATTTCCACACAGGGCCCAAGCCTAAATAAACAGAGCCCAAACTCGCTATACAATCAGCTTATATCTATAAACAGCGGAGCGGTTTAAATTAGGCCACTCCCAAGAGTACCGGTCTTTGCTTGGACAGCCAGCCTGAGATGACAGAATGGAGCCAGATGAACTCACTGCGGGGAGTTTCAAAGGAGTATTTTAAAGACAACAGAAATAGCACAGGCATGAGTTCTATACAGTACTGCAATAGCATCTTTGCATAATTCAATCTGAAACTTTGTTTGACTAGATTTTTTGCTTGATATCATATTTGATTTGGGAGATTTGGGGCTGTTTAACTGGTAAATGACCCCCGTAAAGACAACGCTGAGCTAAGAGACTCCTCTGCCTATAGCTTAGGTGGGAACAGAAAATCACACAAAGTTATGCCAGACAACTCACACAGGAAAAACCCCATGGCCCACTGCTGAATTTGAGCTGGAAAAGAGAAAGAGCTTGCCCACGCTTGCTTACTGGCTCACTCTAGTTTGGCTGAACACCCACAAGAATATTGCTAATATAGGTTATGTGTGTGTGTGTGTGTGTGTGTGTGTGTGTGTGTGTGTGTGCGCTGTGACGTGCTGGTAGGAGCCCGGATAGGCCTCCCAGTGACGCATTCAATACTGGACCAATAATTAATGAGGCATCTTAAAATAGGAGTGCAGATTTTTAAAATCTTCTCTATCTGACAGCTCTTCAGAGTAGCAAGAACAATGAACCTGCCTCTCAACATACTACAGGTCATTAGGAAGTACATATTGTCATAGTAAGCCTCATAAATGACTCATCATCGTAGTGGTATTTTTGTTTACACACTTTTTACAGGTGTCTTAACTTACTGTAGGCCATGAACCCAAGGACTAAGCACAACCCACAGATCCACCACACTTCCTGACTCAAAGGGGCAAAAGAAAGAGGATCACTAACACATCTTCTCTTATGGTGTAAAATGTGCAAGTGTGGTTTTGTGTGTGCATGTGTGTGTGTGATGGGAGGAGAGTGAATGGGTAATCCTGGCAGTAGACTGCATTCTTTTAGCAGATTTCAGCTCCATTTGCACTGCAATTTCATTACATGGCTAAGACTGAGCACCTCACAAAAGCTCAGCTCAATGAATTGGTCACTGTTGGGGGAATCATGTGAGTACTCACAGGATTAGCCCCAAAATATTAGATGGTTTTGAGATGGCATGCTATCTGCACTCTAACACCTGATACCTGTGACTTTTGGCCATTCTGAGCAGTGGCAATTATTAATTTCTTATTGATGAATAGTTTAACCTGAAAAGGTGGGAAAAAAAAGTTCAGAAATGACCATCATAACCTCTCTGTGTAGTGCTGTGTTAGTTTGCACTGTGCCATTCTGGTCTGTTCTATGTTGGGGTGTGAAAAGAGGTGTCCCATAGACACGCTTGAGAGTGTGTGTTTGTAGGCCACTCCCACTCACACTCACACACACGCAAATACACAATATTGGAGATGACACATCAAAGGCCTTTCTACCATGCTGGAGCTGACTCCTCTTTACCAGAATGCAGCAGCACACACACGTCTATATATAAAAACACACACACAAATCTGTGTGTATATACATATACATTCAAAAGCACTTCCACCCAGAAGGCACAGTACGCCTTAGTCTATACTCATCGCTGACTTGCATCACACCAACTCCTCAGTGTCAAATAATAAAGCATATGCTCTCCTCTTTTTCTTCACAGAAAGCCTCTGCTCACCCACGCACACACAGCTCACCCAAATCCCTCGCGCACACTTCCGGTAAACTCTCCTTGCCTTTAAATGAGCAGCCTCCTTTGCGCAACCCCTTTAATACAACATTTTGAACTGGCGAAAACACAGCCCCTTTTTTAAACCAAATAAACCTCAGTGTGATTAATACCAAGATGGTCTTCCTTTTTCTACCAGCTCTTTTTAGCTAGTGTTTCACAAAAACAGTCCATTTATAATCTGCAACACAAAAAAATAACACTATCAGACCAATCAATTTAATATATTATATCTGACTTGTTCAATATATCTGACTTGTTGCCTTGTAGCAGGTCTTATTGTTGCTAACTGGTTGACTGGCTACTTGAGCATGGTGACTTGTATTTAGAAACCTCCTTATGTTTTATATCTAAAACAACTTCAGAAATAGAAAAATTATCACACAGCCGGTGTGTTGGTTGTCCATACACTTGGTGTTTTCCTCGAGCATGCAGACAGGCTTGAATGACTGATACTCAGAGGAAATACTTTGCTCCTCCGCACTTGCACATAAGGCTTCCCCCATGAACAATCTATGGCAAACGCAGCATGAATGACTCACTCCTTCTTCAACAGCAACAACACCACTTTCCATATTTAACCATGCAAGTTGGCCGAGGATACATTCTGATTCTATATTTAGCTTTGTTTGCTCAAACATTCAAGGGAGATCCAGGGCACGAGGCGCTAACACATACAAAAAACTATCACACTCAGTGCCTAGCTAAGAATAACCAAAATTTCATTTCTGCAAGGTAGTTTTTTATTTAAACTATTCTGACAGGTTGTGACAGGTTGGTCTATACTAGCTGCATATTTCTGACAGCTGAGTATGTTTTACAGTATTCATAGATATAAATGTTAAATATAGCAAAACATTTAGTTAAATCTGGAATGTTTATTTTACATTGCATTTCTAATTGTACTTGAGATACTTTTTAATAATTTTGTTGACTGTAGTGCACTGGGATATAGGGACACAGTCTAGAGGCCAGAGGCCAGCATAGAGGCCAGAATCCACTGCCTGATAATGCTGCATTTTAGGGTTTTCACAGCTCACACAGGAAATCAGAAATTTTCCCAGGCTGAATTCCCAGGCAAAGTCCAACTAAAACTAAAACCTCATCTCTCCCCCATCAATCTCAACCTCTGCAATCCCTTCCCTCCCCCACAGCTTTTCCCACATATCACTAACCCATACTTGAACTCTATCAACTTAAGCTCTCACACGTGCAGTAGGCCCTCTGGGATATTATAGTTCTCCCAGTGTGATACCCCAAAGCCCAGAGCTACATCTAATATTGGAGTTTTTGTTTAAAGTCACCTGTTAAATGTCATCTGCCAAGACTTAATATCTAGTGACATTTGTTGAAATACATTTAAAGCAGTGTCAAACCTTCTCTGAGAGTATCTGGCTTAATATCTGGCTGCTATCAATACATGTTTTAAGCAACCTAAAATGCATTTTTAAAGGCTGAACATAAAAAATGAAAATTAAAAAAAAAAAAAAATCCTCAGATTGCAGCAATTAGACTGTGTCAGGTCCATGCCAGGGCCACCACTGATACAAGGTGAAAGCAGTGGAATGTGAGCCAGATCCTGAACTCAGGTGTAGCTCCATGTGAATTATTACACACACCCCAAAATATTTTGCACACTGACTGGAAACAAACATCATCACGTGTTGACGGTGTACAGCCTGGCCTCTGATATTTTGATTCAACCCTCCCCTGGCAGCAATGCCACAGCTCTTACAAAACATAATCAACTTCTAACAGACTATTACTTTCCCTAACAAACAGTCATTATTTTTTGGTTGTGCCAAACCTCTTGATGAAGTGAGCTTGGCCAATCGACCTGAATGAATCCACTGGAGTACGCTGACATGAAACACAATTACACAGCAATTCCAGATGACAAAGGCAAATCATTCGTGTTCTCTTCTCATTCTGCTCCCTACACCAGCACTTGCTCTCACGTGTTGGATTACAACCTTCTGTAATAAACTTTAACTACTTGCTAGCTGCAGTGGTTTGTATCCTCAAAGGCACTCCCTTAATATTCCTGATGACTGATCAGAAAGCAGTGTTGTACATTTAGAAGTCATTTTTGGAATAAGGATTTAAAATAATGAACTGCATGCACTCTGCAAGAATAATCCACTACAACTAGTGACCCCAAGTGTTTTGATCTACAGATATGAAACCAGAATATAAAAATATATAAAATATAAGTATCAAAACCTTTGCAAATGTATGGTTTGTTAAAAAAAAAAAAAAAAGCCACATATTCTGCAGTCAGGGTTCGTTAACTGGTAGACACATTTCTAATCTTCCCGTTTTACAACACAATGTGATTTTATTTTGCTGAACAGCAGTACCACCTGGCAAGTGAAAAATACTCAAGAGGTCAATTGCAAACACTTATCTTCGACTACATTTAATGTGTCAAGATCTATGGTTAGATAACAGTATTTCAGCATTTAATCATTCCTCTAAAACAACTCTCACAGGACACTTCACTGGTAAAAAGTGATGGTAAAATACAGCAGAACTCTGCATTAATGTGTAATCCATGTCAGCTACTACCACAGCTCTTACTCATGATTTCAGATGGAGTGGGAGCAGCTGTAAATGCACCAGAGATTTGCAGGTTACCACTTTTTCTAGTCCATTACTCAGACAAGTATGATAAAGGATGATTCCTGTTACCAAAAAATGCCAGGTTCCTGTTTCAGTTCTAGGATGTGAGCTCTGGTCCATGGTTTCCATGGTTACAGGAACATTGCTTAAGTCCAAAAATATACAGGCCAGCTCTGGGGGAAGTGCTTACATCAATTACTGTAAATAAATCTTTTATTTTATTTACTATCATTGATTCATGACTATGATATAATTTCTCATTAAAAAAAAAAAAAAACTGGACAAATTCCCTCACGACCAAGGTTTTTAGCCCTAAAATTAACCCAGGAAATATTTCCTATATTCCTCCAGTCTCACTTCTGACTCACATGGTATTTTATGTTAAGCCAAGTGCTATAATATAGGAAACAAGGCCCATGCTTACTGCTTCTCTAATCATAGCCTATTACTTAATTACTATTACCCAAGTTGAGACAGTTTCATATTTTTTGTTGTACCATTATCAGTGTAATTGTGTCTGGACCTGGCCTATGAGTGAAGGGCATGGATGAATCAACTAGCTAGGTTGTGTCAGATGGATTCCTACTATGATCAGCATCCTATCATCTCTACATGTTAAGTCATTGTGGATTATTACTGTATTTTTAATGGGCACGATTTTATCTGATATAGCTGGCTATTTAAACAATACACCTTTCTCCCATTATGTTGGCCAGTAATCCCTGAATAAATTTAAAACAAAGCACTGTAAAGTATTTGAAACACGAGGCGCTTAAATGATATAATAAACAATTTAGTTGAAACTAAATGTGTTTAGGCTGTGTCTAGCACCAGATTGTACGACCTACGTAACTAGCTAACTGTATTACAGTTAAAACCGTTACACGGATGTTTACGTTTGCGTCACAGCAATTTGACCTAAGTCAGCGTTTCTCAAAGGTAAATACCACACTTACCAATATTAGAAGAACGTTTATAGACCCTTCTTCTTTTACAGTCTCTGCTCTTCAGGTAAAACCAAAGCTATTACTCCAGCTCCGACAAAATTCATTTCAACTCCTTTCCGCGCTTGTAAGGCTTTCTCTCAATCAAACATGGTCGCCGGAAGTGACATATTTTATTGCTTAATCTTGTCACACGGATTAAGAAAGCTTTATCATTGTGTCAGCGTACAAAATGTAATTTTATATAATACGTTTTTATTTCAGATAAAATAATGAATAATTGTTGTATTTAGATTTTTCACATATTTCTAGCCTTCTTTGACAAAATGCGCAAGCAGGTGTGTCATTTCCGGTGGCTAGCATAACCGTTCGGCCGTCAATTAACTGTTTGGGAGAAACTTGGGGAACTTGTTAAAAATCCTGTCTAAAGTGCAGTACATGGGGTATTTATTATTCTGGTTGGGCACACAATTAGTGGAAATATGGAAATATCTTCTAAACTGTGTCAAGTGTTGTCAAATTACCCGTGAGGCTTGTATTTAGGCAATATTTCATTTTTAAAAATTGCCAAAGGTCAAAGGTTTCAAACGTGATGATTATGTGGCATTAGGTGACAGAAAGCAGTGCTAGTGTGTGGGACACAAAGGTATACTTCAGAGAGACAAAAAAAAAATCATCTCTGCTTTGACCACAGTCTTACATAACTTGTTATGTTTTGCAGGTTATTAATTAGATTATATATTCACACCCACATTGAAGCAGAGTGACTGAATTGGGATTTAAATGCCATGTGTAAGTAAATGTCAGTAGGTATTTTTTTTCACTGATTGGACTGATTCATACACCTGACCATGCAATCCCATCAGCTCACCTAACTCCTTGGTTAATAATTCATCATAACTGTCCAGGAAAGTAATTTCCCCCAGCAAAGCACAATATTTTGACATGCAGTCCAATAGTGTTATGCAACAATGATGCCTCTCCCTGCTCACCCGCATTTCATTTTTTTCCCCAAATGTTTGTTTGTACAGCATGTGACCAAAGTTAGTCTGAGAACATGCAAACTATACCTGATCTGCGTAGTGATCCTCTTCTTTTACTGGGAAAGGTTGTTTACCAAAGCATTTACATTATCTTATGAATGGTGCATATCCGACTGCAGTCTACTGTTTGGTCGGCATGCATGGCATGCATTTGACTAAGCCTAGAGGGTGTTTGTGTGTGTGCACAGGACAGGGGGGAACCTGCTGGGACCATCTGCCTCTAGGCCTGTAGAAATCACCTAAATCAGTCAAGAAATCATAAAGTGTACATTTAGACTTTAGTCAATTAAAAATACACTCTGATAACATTGGGTACACCCTCCTAGCTAAAACGCACTTTTGCAGTCAATAAACAAACAATAAATCATACTTTAAATAAGGTTTTAATGTTCAGTTTTCACTAAAACTGTTTTATTTTTATTTTGTAGGCTGTAGTTTGTGGTACTTTTGTATGGTATTACATTATACAACACAACTTGATTAAATAAAAAAAAAAAAAATCAAATCAATTAATCAGCCAGTTATATTTTTCAAAGAATCATTAATAACATCAGAAAATATATTTTAAAAAGTACATCACAATTTCCTAGAGGTCCAGGTGATGTCTTTGAATTGCTTGTTTTGTCAAACCAAGTCCCATACCAGAAGATATTTAATATACTGTCATAGAAGACTAGAAAATCTGCACATTTTCACTTAATAGGAAACTTGAACCACAAAATCTGTAATCTGTGCTTAAAAAATGCTTGAATGGTCAGTTGATGATTAAAATTATTACTGGTTACTAGTAGATCAATTGATTGATTACAGAATTATTTCAAATCTTAATATTTTTGGATTGTATATAAACTCCCCTTCCCGGGACTGTGGCCAAATCAGGGCACTGAAACAGTAAATGTCTTTGATCCATGGCCTTATGATGTGGTGCAAGTTTAAGTTTACTTTTATATTCAGTTGTAATTCATACGTGCAGTTATGAACGTGTGTGTGTGTGTGTCAGACTTTATCTGTGTTGGTACCTGCTGTACGAGACGTTGCCTGCATGTGACTGTGGAGATTTTATCCCACATGGAAGTGTCTGGAGAATGTGCCTCAGTATTCAACTCTAGCACAGTTGCTATGGCAACCTGAACCCGACAGAGAGGACTTGGTTGTCCCTGTGATACGAAGTGAGAGAAAAACCCTGTCAAAATCCCAGCTCACTGCGTCTCCTGTCTGCCTGGTTCTCTCTCTCTTGTATTCTCACTCTGCACGTGTACCTACACACTTGCACACACACACGTACACACCCTGATCAATTTGTTGAGGGAACACCGCTTGTCTACCATGGCAGCTCAATTAACTGCAGTAAGGTAGCTCAATATTCTTACCCTCAAAAACAGGCATGTTGTTGTAAAAGTCAAAGAATAAATCCACAGGCAGTTATTACTCATTCTGTCCTGCATCTGCCACTGTACACTTGTCACTCAAACAGGATGGTCTGTACTTATAATTTTCCTTGAATTTTAACTTTGGATTCTCTTTTCTTTGTTTTGCTCAAAACTCTGGCATAGTCACAGCTGGATTCATTCACTGGACTCATCACCTCCTGTGCATCAGAGGTTCCTTCCCTATGAGGATTGACCCAGAGTCTAAGATGTCTTCAACCACAACTTTTACCCAGGTGTGTTAAGGAAAATTAATTCCACTCTTCTTTCTTCCTCAGTGACCAGGCCACTGCACATGCTCAGTTCAACGTGTCGGAAGAAATCAGAGCTCCTGACCTGGAAATTGTGTCAGAGTAAGGGGCCCAGAAACAATGCAAATAGGAGAGAATAGTGATAGCATAGTGTTGACCTGAAATTGACAAAAGAAATAGACAAGAGAAATGATCAAAGGTTGGCTTTAATAGAATCAGGTCTTGCTCTGCGTGCAGTCCAACCAAAAGCCTGATTGGTCTTTGTTGTCTTGTTTCTCAGAAACTTTCAGCACTACAGTACAACCCTCCAGGCTAGCATTATACTTTCCACATCCTCAAGTGCACTGGGGTTCACCAGGGTTCCTCCAATTGGTTTTGACATCCATGTGGCCTCTATGCCACATGTGTGGAATGCATCCTCCCAGCAGACCAGAAAGTAGTATAATAAGGATAACTACACGTTCACGCACACACACCAAACTCTCTTAGTACAGTAGATCATTTGCTCCAAGCTTGTGTTCCCTGGGCTAACATTTTGCAATACATTGTGTTGATTATCTAAAATACAAAGATGACTCTTAATGATAAGATATTGGTTGTGACTTTCATAAATATCTGCTAATTCCTGAAACATATGTAAAGTAGTTTTAAAAGTATTGTTTTAATTTGAGCGATGTTATCTTACTGTTCAGTCATTGTCAGGTGTACAGCCTAACTGACCACAACCTCCAAACAAGGAAAGCAACCCATGTTAACACATTAATACATATTCTGAAAAATATTTTCACTTTTAACAGTTTTCTCCTAACTTGTTCCTGTCAGTTGACATACCATTTAGTTTGGTTGCTAAATTTTCTCCATTTCCTTCCATCTGATGTAATATTTTTGAAAACCATTAAAAATATTATTTGTGATGATAAGGCTGGCCAGTGGTCGGAGAATGAGTTCTTAAACTAGATGACCCTGGTTCAAGCCCTGTAGCTGACCCGTGTGTGTGCCTGCCATTAACTATAAATGCTCTGAAGTACAGGAGATTACTGGAAAGAATGGCATCACGGGAGAACAGTGAGTGAAAGGCTCACACACGTGTGTCATCGCACAAGTTCTCACGCAAGCCAAAGAATTGTTCCCATGTGCTGCAGACCTCTATGATTTGGGAAGGGTGCGTGAGAGCAACAAATGATTTATAAAGTTTTAGAGTAATATAACCAAAGGGCTCAGTGACACAGCTGTGGAACAACCAGAGAGAAGGGAAACAGAAACGACTGTGAAATTGGTCACGCTATGGAACAACACAGATTCTTCATTCTAGCTCTCAGAATTTTTTTCTCCCCTACATTTTCTATGGCGTAAGCAAGTGAGATGATTACTCACTGTTGTTCGTGTTAGTGATTCAATGGAAAAGTTGTTATAGGTAGATGAGACATATTCAGCAGACTGGTCCGAGGGCAGGCAGGTCACACCACAATCTTTCACTTTCATTTCTCGTGTCTTTTAGTTTCTAGTTTGTGCTTATAATGAACAGCACAGTCAACAAGCAAAAGTTGACAATAATGTGTGATTAAAACCTGATCTGAAAGTACCATCTGAGTTTCCTGAGCTATTGTTTTGTCTGAGTTGTAGCAGAATTTGTGGCCAGTGTCTATTCAGCCCACAGAGCAAATCCTATCATTATATCAGTCTTATCCATCACCTGTCTTTGCTCTGCCCACTCCCAGAGTTTTAGCTGATTTGAACAAAACATTTTTTTTTAAATTTAGAACATTATCATACCCCTGTGCTGCAGTTAAGTGAAGGGTTTAGTAAACGGACAACCCCACAGTGTTGCAACTGTACCCAAAATCATCATGGTGATGACCCAAACCAACCACCTCCATTTAAAGCAGACAGTTTCCTTGAAGAGAGCATACTTCTCTCTTGAACCAGGTGATGGCTGTGGAGCTCTCAACCTCCACCTGCACTACTCCACTGCTCTTACCAGGCCGGGGCCTGATGTCTCAGCAGTCACTGCCAGTGCTCTGGTTACAGTCTAGAAGTGTTGGGCTTATATCCCCAAAACACAGACAGCTGTGTCCACCTGTCCTCTCATCACGTTAGCAAGTACAATGAGGACTCGCTGAGATTCTTTAAACAGACTGTCAGTGGTTTTTCTCTGCACCCTCAGCCACTTCATCATCTTTCCTCTAATTGGCTCGGGGGGGATATAAATAGCCACATGTATCCATCATGAGACTGATTTACTTGCATCACTTACAAGGTTAATGCAGCCTCAGGGGACCCAAGAGGGCCATCATGTTGCCTTTTTTTCCCTGGAAACCACATAGCAACAACAAAAACTGACAAGTGTAATTGGTGATTTTTGTCTTGTACTAATTTATTAGTACAAGCTTGTTGTTACATTGCTTGTTGTTACTGATTTCACCACACAGCTTTGCTTGTTTAATGACAATACAGGAGAATTGGCTTAATGACACAATAATGAAATGAAAATCAGTTAAACTTATTTGACTAAAAAAAATGCATTTTTCCTCTTTTATTTCATTCAAATCAGTGAGTATATAAGGTGTCATTATGAAAAATTGACAGTTTTTCTTAACAAAACAGTCAGCCAGTGTCATAAGATAGCTCAATAACTCTTAATGCAAATTAAAATTGATTGCCAAGCTTGTCATTTTTAACAGTGTATTCCTCTGAGAACAGCAGCGGTAGTATTTGACCCAGCTGGCTGTACAGCCATCCATAAAACCACAGTGACGCAAAAGCAGGGTCCACATAATTAGCATTAAAAGAGTGGATATTTAACCCTACATGGTCATAGTAAGTGTAAGCTGTTATGTTAAGTCAGTGCTGAAAAGACTGGGTACTGAATGAACCATGTATGTGTGATCTCTCACTTCTTAGTTTCCTTGATTTAGCTACTCTGTGCCAAGTTATGAAAACAGTACAAGGCGTGAATTCCTTCAAAATAATCCTGCACACAGACAGCAGGAGGCTGCCCTTCCCTTAGGCAGTCATTGACCCCTGATGAACATGTACAGTACCTCTGGTCTACTTGTTTATGATTTCACAAATAGCTCTGTAAGATCCTCCTGATAAATCCACACTCAGGCTATAATTACAAAGTGAAATCATGTTTTTGCAAATGTTTGCAAATTTATTAAAAATTTAAAACTGAATCTCTCGTTTACAAAAGTATCCAGACCCTTAATTCAGCTCTTTGTATAAACCCCTTTACAAGTTTTATATACCTGGATTTGGGTAGTTAATCCCATTCTTCCTGGCAGATCCTCTCAAGCAAGCTTGTTTTGGAGGCGCCTGTGAACTGTCATCTTCAGGTCTCTCCATGATGTTCTGTGTGGTTTCAGTCTGGGCTTTGGCTGGGCCACTCAGTGACAGTCAGAGACTTGTCCCAAAGTCAGTGTTTTCTTGGATCTATGCTTTAGATCATTGTCATACTGAAAGGTAAACAGTGACTGTTCTTGGCCACCTTCCTGGCCAAGGTTCTCCTTGCCTGGTTATTCAATTTGGCTGGGAGACCAGCTCTACGAAGAGTCCTGGTGGCTCCAAACACCTCCCTCACTGCTGTGAACAGTCAAAGCTTTAGAAATGGTTTAATCCTTTTGCCCTGATCTGTACCTTGACACAATTCTATCACAGATATCTACAGAGACTTCCTTGAACTTCATGGCTTGGTCTTTGCCCTGACATTCACATGCACATGTGAATTGTGACACCACCACATACACAGATGTGTCCCTAAACTGTCCAATCAATTTACTTTGCTACAGGTGGACTCCAATCAAGCTCTAGACACATCTCAAGGAAAATTAAAGCAAACAGGATGCACCTGACCACAGTTTGGAGAACAAACACACCAAAGGGTCTGAATACTTTTGTAGATAAGAGAATTTAGTTTTTTATTTTTTGCCCTTCACATTGTCATTATGGGTTATTGATTGGCAAAAATGTCAATTTTATCCATCATCTACGATGTAATAAAGTTTGCAACAAGTGAGGGGGTCTCAATACTTACGTACATGCTGCATCTATTGCCAAGCTTTTGTATTCTGATGACCTGTGATTCTACAGACAGCTGCCAATGACTAAACTACAACTGGGAAAAATAAAACCTAGGTCAGACTGACGAACAAACCCTTATGTAATGACATTTATGTTGACACCCAAGTTTCCATCTGATTTCAGGGACTGGATTGAACCTTGGAGAAACAGTTAACATGCAAAATACATTGCTTTGTCTTGAGATGAAACTGACACAGAAAAAAAAAATTTCACTTCTGTTTTGAGTAAAGATGTCTTTTAAGCTGCTGTGAAAGTCCCACCACAGTTCTATGTAGATTAACAGAATAAAGACTCTAAGAAATTCACATTTGTCACTGCACCATTGTGAAATAACAATGCGTGGGCTTGGAAACCTTAAATTTAATTACCCGACGTCTCAATGAGGCCTTCGTCTATTCAGCTTAAAGGAGTTACATCAGCTGTTCTCTCCCTCTCTGTCTCCTGTGTGTGTGTGTGTGTGTGTGTGTGTGAGAGAGAGAGTGAGTGAGTGTGTGCAACTTTCTCCTCTTATGAAACGACAACTTTAAATGTGTTGCAGCACCATACTTAACCATACTTTTAGTGTTTTTAACGTATGATTTAAAACATTAAAAACAACCAAACTGTGAGAAGTAAGACTGTAAGAAGTGAAAAAATGCAAAAACACATCTAAACAAGTTGAGAGAGGTCATATATTCTCTCCACGTTGGCAGAAGTTTTGGCTTATTTTTGAGTGAGAGGCATCTGAGACACTGGTGAAGATGAGATACCTGTACTCTCCTTCTCTTTTTCTTTCTCCTTCTCTTTTGTGTTTCCTTCATTCACATGAAGGAGACACAATGGGGAATTTTCAAGCCCTCAGCCAATTCCCAATTATCTCCCGAGCCAACCATTTCCTTTTCTGGACTGAAAATATCCCTCATCTTTTCCTCTGCGCCACACAGGGGAGCAGTTAAGTGGTATCACTTACCTCGACTGGTGGGAAATGCTTTGCTCCGTTTTTAGCTTTATTAGATAATTTGGCCGTCCACGTGGACCTCCATGGCTTTGTAAAGAAGCGACAGGGGAGGCCTCCTGTCCCATATCAGGCTGTCTTTCGTCACACGTACGCAAGTAGCTTCATCAACTCAGATTTCTTGCTTTTACTGGGTTATGTCACAGGCGAGACAAGGAGAGTAGGACGTGGGGAGGCGGAGGAAATAAGAGGAGATTGGAAAATATTCAAGGAGAGGAGGCATATGTGTGAAAATTCAAGGATAACAGCCAAAAGATAAAAATAGCAAAGGAGAGGAGCACAGAGGAGGAGAATAAAACGACAGACCCTGGTGATATAATTCACTCATGATTCTTGTTTAAAGCAAGATTGGAATGGATACAAGGGCAGACAGCCTTAGAGCCTCTTATTGTGGATCACTATGAAATTGGATATGGAGGGTCATGGATGGAAATTACAGAAGCCTCTTACCCATGTCATGAAGTTTTTTTGATTAGATTTGAATAATTCTTCACCAGTGAGTCATCTAAAAATAGCCAGCAATGATTTTTGTAGAAGGGACTCAACATAACTGATCAGTGCCCAAATGTTTTATCCTGTTTTGGACATGAAACCAGTGGAAAGAATTTGTTTAGTATATTTTATTATACCATCTTGTCTGGCCCTGAACTCATTTGCTAAAAAGCCAAAAGAAATGTAGTAATGTAAGACTGTAACACCTATGATCACTGTGCAAGACTGGCATTATTATATTTTTAAAGACGGAAATTGTTGCAGTAAACACAGTAAAAAGTCAGTTAGTAATTGCACAATGCTGTGTTCCATGAGATGTTCCCCAAAGTCTATTAGAGTTCGTAGACCCTCCAGTCTAACTAGTTGTGTGTGGAAAATTATGGACAAACAGAACATTCCTGGAAACATTGCTTCATCGTACATTTTATTTTTTTGCCTTCTTGCCCTGGCTGTGTACAAGGTTCCACATATTAAATAAACCCTCTTAATAATGTAGCAATAAAACAGCTTAACAACTCAGCGTCCACATCCTTTCCAGTTAATGTTGGCGGGGAGTCACAGCAGGAGGCATGTGGATGGTTGAAGCTGAAACTAGGAAGCATACAGACAATTCATACCTCCAACCTCCAATAGGATTGCACAATCCCAAGAAGTCTTTTAGAATTAAAATAAATGTTTGAAAACAATCAATTAATCTGGTCCTGGATCAGCATCAAAATACAGACAGTGAGACACAATCATTCTTCTTGGAAGATGGTAGCTAAACCCCTCATGGAAATATTATTACTTTGTATAAAATATCAAGTTGCTCACAGGTCCATTAGTATTTGTACAACAACACATTTTGCCTTTGAATACCACCACAGTGGATGTGAAATCCATCAGGATGTGATTGTAGTGTAGACTTTTGTAGGCTTTTGCAAAAAATCGTTCAAAGGTGAAAATGTTTGGTGAAAAAAAGTGATGGACAAACTAACATATGTTATGTGCAGCTCTTGAGAATACAACAAAGTAGGAGGGTTGACACAGTAACAGCTCAGCTAAATGAGGAGCTTATTAAGGTGTTGAGTCAGCAATCAGTGGTGAGGTGGTGGTGTTGGGTGCTGTGTGCTAACATCAACTAGGTGTAACTGGAACCAAGGCTAACTCAACAGAACCAAAACCAAACAAAATCAAGAACAGTGCCTGAAAAGCACCAGCCTTCTGGGAGGGTGAGAGAGAGAGCACCACATTGGATTCACCCAGCTTTTAACAGCTCCAAACAGGTGAAACCAATTCCTCGATGAAGTGGGAGGGATCAAGCAATCAGTGAGCTCTGAAAGAGGAAAGCAATGGAAAACCAAAACAGCTACTGCTCCAAGGCCTATGGCTGTCAAATGTAATTAGCATATGGTGGCGCTATCTGCACCACATTCAAACTGTTCCTCTTTAGCCTATGGTTAAAGTTGCTGCCAAACAGCTGAAATCTGCTGAGCAGAGTTTGAGCTACTATGCCACTAAACAACCAAACATACAGAACTGACAGCAAATTTAGCTGACAACCCTATCAGTATAGTTTTTATTTGATGCATGAAAGTGTTCGAGCCTGTGAGAGAATTAATCATTTTTGACGTTAGCACCAAGACTGACGTTATCACTGAATACATGACATGATCATCAGCCTTATATGTTGGAGAGAGGCCTTGCAAGGCATCTGCAGAGTGTTTTTGTCTGTGTACGTACATTTCAACACATGCAAAAATGAGCACTATGTTTGTGTTTATGTGTGTGTGCGTGTGTATGTGAGGGCCTTATGTCACATCAGGACAGTCCTGTCAGATTGTGTGTGGGCCGTGGTGCTGAGTCTGTGTCACACAGTGTTCCCATCTCAGCACATTAGAGCCAGACCTCTGTGATGATGCAGCAAACACAAGTGACATCAAAGAGAATGAAGAGTAACATAGTACAGATGTACTAATACACACTATAACATCATTTGAATTCTGTTTCAGTTTCCAGCTCTGTCCTGAGGTTTGACGTTGATGAGGGGCCTGTTGACTTTTGAATGGCTTTTTAAATTTTTTTAAATTTACATTGTGTTCGACTAACTGTGGGAACCTTTGACTTTAAAAAATGAACCACATTGTCAAACTGTCACTCAGTATTCCTGTATTTTACACACAGGGTTCCACTGAGGTCCCGATCAGACTACATGTCTACTTTCTGTCTTTCACAATGGTCAACATGTCAGATTAGGCAATCGTAGTGCCATAAACGCTTGCCACATCTTAGTTGGAAGACCAGCAACACTGAAAGTTTGACTCTGACCCTGACCAATCATTGTTTACACTGTTGTTTACAATGTTGTATGTTGCCAAACAAACGGATGTTGATATAACTTTTTGAGAGTGCTCTGTTGTCCTATTGGTTAATGTGGGAAAACACAAAAAATTCTGACATGCTAGACTTTGCTGGGATGTCGTTGGGCATTCCAGACACCACATTGCTGTTCTTTGATTATGCCACCTGTTCATCACTCCTGTCATTCTTATTCTGGCCCAACACTTTTAATTTGTCGGCCACAACAACACTGTGTCACAGCTGGGCTTAATTTGTGTAATCTGATCCCGTCATCAGCCAGAGTTTGTTCTCAGAGAGTACTATCTTGCTCATTAGAAAGGTGTAAGAGACAAATCTGCGTGATGAAACATTAGTCAATTGACAGAAGTTTTTAGCCTATTCCTGCTTCTCTCTGCTTTATATTAGCTTTTGGACTGGGAAACTAGTAACGGCCATTTTTAACACTTTTCTGTCTAAACAAATAATCAGAAACAGATGAATTGACAGTGGATCATTAGTAATTTTAAAACTTTAAATAGGGTTTCACTCAGTCTAATATTTTGTGTCTGGGATGGCAGTGTTATTCGGTCTGCAAATGAGTTCACAGCTCTTTGGACTGTTTGGGTGTCAGGAGCAGCATAAGCCTCTAGGGGCCATAAGCAGGGATTTTAGAGTAATGTTGATACTGTTTTACATACCAGAGGCTCTTTTTTTTCAGCACAGGACCCAGGTGCTCAGTAAATACAGTTTTGTAATGGGACACAGCCTAATGAAACGTGACAAACATGTGGGAACCCACCAGAAGCAAGACTGTGACCCAATTTGCTGTTCACACCCACTGTAAAGAAAACTAGGCTATGAGAGGGGGGAAAAAGCAGCAGAAACAGATATAATATATTCATGCTTTGCTTTTAATCACTTCATAGAAAAAGTATTTCAGATTTATTTTTGAACACAATATACAATATAATACCATACATTGTGTGAAACATTTAATAACCCACCTGCAATAACTGGCGGACTTGAACATATTATTGACAATTGAAAAACCCATCTCTCATGCAGATAGTGCTAAATCTGGCTAACCATTTGGACACAACTAGGACCAAAAAAGCTTGAACATAGATAAACAATGTTAATACTGACAAATTTGAATTTCAAAACTGCTAACAAGTTTGGTCAGAGTTCACACATTAGCACAATCAGTTACATAAGATCATGTTTTGTTGTTAATTCAGAACGATTCACGTCAGTGCCGGGCGTATTGTAGCATGCTACCAATACCGTCCCCGTCTTATCTACTTTTACATGAAGTGCGTTAAGTGTAAAAGGAGACAATCGCTTTGTGTTTGTCAGTCGAACCTCTGTCTGGCCTCATATATCAGCAATCTGCATTCAAATGCTGGATGGAGAAGCTTCGGTTGTGACAAGCCGCTGAGAGAAAATAAGCTATTTGTGTACTGTGATACTGAGCACTGACTAAGCTTCTGTGTTCCTTAGCTAGCTTTCATGTAGCCTATCTTATATCCAAGCCTATGCAGTTTAACATGTCCACTATGTCGCCTCTGGGTTACCAAATTGCTGCTGTCAAATGAAAACCTTGCACCTTCAAAAACTTGATTGGTCCAGAATCGTTTTTCATCAGAAAAATGATCTAAGAATCAAAATGAAGACATTCAAATTCTGGCTACTTTTAAGAAATATAACTGAGCTAAAATTTAAGATAGAAACTTTAATTTTTGGAAATATGAAAAAATACCAATGATATTAATTGAGATTTCAAAATGATGCCAGTGATAACATTTTTGGTTTAATATTCATGCATAAGATTGATATAAAGTTTTTCATTTTCTTGTCTGTGATATGACATTAAAAGACAATTTGAACTATTTATGTAAAAAAAAAAAAGAAAAAAAGAAGCTGTTTTAGAGTTACAAGGTTCTCATGTGACAACAACATGTCTCTTTAGCTGCTGCTCTGCTGGGCACTCAAAACATTGTGCGAATATATACTTAGATATATTTATATATATTTATATATAAAAAAAACAATATATAATACATATATAAAAAGACTCTAATCCAGAGTCTTCTACACATTAGACACCACCACTTCCAGGTAATGCAAGTGCATATAAATTAAAATAGATTTTACACTGAACCAGTATTTCTTATTTACAAGCTTAAAGTATAGAATAAATACACACTGTTATAAACAGCAAAAAGGACCAACTTGAGCTCCTAGCGACAAACAGTAGCGACAAAGGTGTGGAGTGATAGGGGGTAAGGCCTGATGACAAAGTCAGCACATCCAAACACACATACAGTAACACACACACGCATACAAAAACCTTGCGTACGTACAAACTGCACACACAGACGATTGCCACTTAAGCATGCTGGAGTGAAATTAGATGAAGTACCTTTTGAGTATATCAGTAAACTAATATGAGAATGGAGAGACGTGATTACCAGAACATCCAGAGAATTTCTGTCGTGGAAGCCACAGGAATAGAAATGTGAGGTCTGCAAACCATTTTCAACCCATCTTCCCAAATGCATTAAGTGAAGAAAAAAAAAGAGACATTTTTTGGTTTTGTTTTAAAACTAGAGCACCTAATTATTCCTCCTTTTTCCAAAGGGTACAGTACGCCATGCTGATTCCAGCAATTCCATCTGTGCCAAATCCTAATGACCCGACCGTCCTGGAAACCTGATACAGTGGAAGGGGGGGCGAGGAGGGGGAAAAAAAAATTTCAATTGACGTCAATGAGCAGAAGCAGCACTTGAGGGATTTTTATCGCGAGGAAGAAATAGCCGGCCTGATTGTTTTGGGGTCGTGTCCGTGGAGCCCAGAGGGGTTTGTAAACCATGTGAATAGTGGTGCTGATGAGGGTCTGAGAGCGCCTTTCAGACACGCAGCTGTAAGAGCACCTTTAATCATCTGGTCTGGGCCTGATTGCAAAGGGGCAGGGAGGAGTGGGGTGGGGTTACATCAGATGGGTCTGGGGTCAGGACCTGTTCCAACTAACAGGATTATTAAGACTGCAGCATACCTGTGGGCTAAAATAGATTCAGCGCTGTTGTGCATTTTGTCCTTGGCAGACTTCATTTCTGATTTCATCATGCATCTAAGCAGCTTGTTGTCATGAGCTGTTTGTTTTGTATTTCTGCTTACTCTGTCTGGTGGTAGGTTGTGGGGTTATGATGGTTTGAAATGGGCTAACTTCAATTTCACACCAACACGACAACAACTGCAAACACGAAAAGACAAAATTGTAATTTTTACACTGAAAAATTTAGCAGGAATACCTGACCGTATATTTGCAAGTGAAGGATATAACATCCCCTTTGAGTGTTTTGCATTAAAAGTCAAGTTTTGGTGTGAAAAGATAGGAAGCCCCAATGGTCTACAGACTGTTCCAAAGAAAAATGGATGAAGTAGATACAGTTTATAGAAAACAGATGTGATGTATTTCAGTGTGACCATGACATTCATTGACTGACATTGGATATAGAAAGCAACAAGCTAACTGTAGCATGAACAATGAATGGACATAAGCGTTTGAATTCTGACTGTAAAGAAAACCGTTGTGCTCAGATTGAAAAACAAATGTGATAAAAATGTGCGTAGAATGTGGGTTTTCATGTTTCCCTATTTCGATGAGTTTGTCCAAAAGTTGTTTGTCGACGTTTGTTTGGATTTCTCTATTGCCCAATACATGGAAGACTGTTCTCTTTTAAACATACAAAAAAGGTTTTGCTCTTTCAGATAAGAAAAAAAAAACATTTCACAGACCTACTAGAGTGTTCAATAAATAAAAAACTATTATAAAGACAATAGTAAAAAAGGCACACAAAAGTCCTTTGACAAATGGTACAGGAAAAAAGTAAACACTTTCTCTTGCTATACAAACGTGTCTCCATCAGTAGATCTTACTCTATGCTACTTCTAGATCATATCATATCTGTAAAAAAGTCTTAAGGTACAAAACTTCTCTCAGTAGTGTCAATGTCCATTTAATGCCAGTCCAGAAAAGAAAAGTAACCATTTCCCAAACTGGCCGAAATCCTTCAAGTTCCACCCCCAGTCTCGTCTGTCCACCAAGACTAAAATGTTCGCAGTAATTATTTCCTGAGAACTCTGAAGCCGCTGCACTGAAACTGTCCGTCCATGTCTGGCTTCAAACACCCAAGTGCAAGACGCCCCTGTTGCGGGCCCAAAACTAAGCCCTTGCTTCTGTGGGCTTATTAAAAAGCACAGCTGCAAGAGGATTTTCCCTCTTTTTTCCAAAAACTTTCAAATCACCATGTGAGCCTGATGACGGAAGCCCTATGTATCTGTGGGTGATGCCTCGTGTGTCACGATTTCTATTGCTGTCGTGGGCTCCATCATGCTGCCCTCCTCGTGCTCCTGACCGTCCAAATAGTCCAGGGGAGGAGATCGATATTCTCCTAGGCTATCTTCCTCTTCTTCTAACTCTTCCTCTTCCTCCTCCTCCTCTTCCTCCTCCCCTTCGCCGTCTTTCTCTATTCCATCCAAGTCCTCCTCCTCCAAGGTCAGCTCAAACTGAAATTTCTCCCCGCCTCCCTGCCCTCCGGTGCCTCCGCTGTGTCCATGCGTGCCCTGGTCGTAGAAGGGAGGGGAGGGACTCTGGGGGATCATGCTCTGGTACCAGTTCCTGTTGTCCTCCAGCGTGTCCAGAATGTCCTGGGCGTCTGGATGGACCAGATCAGCCCAAGTCTCCCAAAGAGGGTGCACGATGTAGTCGATGAAACCCACCTGAATGAGACAAATGAGAGTCAGGGGTGAGTTTCTTTTGAAGTTTTTGATGCAGCCTACGCAAATTTGCACATCTATCGTTTGCGCATAATTCAGTTTCCGTATGCTTTGTTGCTTACCTGGCTCTTTTCCACCGAGGCTGTGTGTTTGTCACACATGGGGCTGATCTCCATCCCCCTCTCCCTCTCTCTGTCTCCCTGGTGGAAGAACTCCTCCATTATCCGATCGGTCCACTGACGATACAGCTCCAGGGACTTAGTGGGGTTACTCAGGTCAGCACAGTGCACCATGTTACGCAGCACCTATAGGTAAAACACAATTTCAATTCAGTAAAAATGTACACATTCACTCATTCATCATTTTAAGTTTTCCGTTTTACCCCAAAACTGTTAGAATTAGATTCTTGCGTAACAGACATTTGAGGCTAAATTTGTAATGAGCTTTGTTATGAAAGGAGGTTACAGTCTAATAAAGAGGAAATCCAGGAAAGACCATTAGGGAGAAGGTGTAGAGGGAGCACTTAAAGGCAAAAGAAGATGGATGGAGTGAGAAAAGGAGTGACAGTGGGAGCAGAGGTCAGGTATGTAGGAGGCCAGCTAATGATCATTGGCTGAGTAACCTCTCTGCCGACACAAGCTATTGATTAGAGCTATTAAAAGCAAGTAACAGAGAAGTGGAGGGCTTCCAGTATGTGCAGTCACAAACACACAGTGTATATAATGTACACAGAGTGTTTTGTATGATTGTCAACACCTACCTGTATCCTGTCGGTGTAATTGTCCAGCAGCAGCACCCCAGAGCTCGTCACCTTCTTGGTCTCCACCATGGTCTTCAGATCAGCCAGCAGACTCATGTGTTTGGACATGTCAGTTGCCAAAACCTGGATAAAGGAGAGAGAGGGGGGAAAAATACAGTCAGCATCAAGATCATTGAGACACACTGTGATTTAAACCAAGATGACAGTAGAGGAGAAAAAAACATGAATCAGGATACATTACCATGTCGATGACCATCTTGCGCAGGGACTGTCTCTGCTTCTTAGTGAGGTTCTGGAAGATATCACAATTGTCTTCCTGTAGTAGTTTGAATCCCACCGCCAAGTGATGGTTCTCCAGCACAGACTCGTCATTGTACATCAACGCTAGCTCAGAGTCTGGACAGAGGTGAAAACAAGATTTTAACATTTTAGTCTTTGGCATAACTACTTCTACTTTTGGTTATTGAAAGCACCAACTTAGATGTTTTTTTTTTTTCAAAGAAAGCTACTTTGTTTCATGTGGGGTAATGTATTCACTCACTGGTATTGATTAGGAATTGATTTGAAACTCCAGGATGGTCAACATCATGGATAGCTGCAGCAAAGATGGCTGCTAGGATCTCAAGATCTGTGAAGACCGCCTGTGAAAGAGAGACAGGGAAGAAAGGGAGAGGGAAAAACATGTTAAACTATTTCTGGAGATAAAAAAAAATAACGGCACAAAAACAGAACAGTTAATCCATGCCTCACCAGCTACTGATTCCCAGAGCATCGTGTGAGGGAGAGATGACAGAGCCTGGGTTATACATGAAAACCTTGAGATTAAAATATGAGATTTTTAACCTTAATGTGATGGGAACTCTGAATGTTTCTGTCATATTGTGCCTTTAAGGAAAACAGTAGACAGCCAAGGTTATACAAGGCCATAAGATGTTATTCTAAATTATTTCCTCAACCAAACATCAAGTGAGATATGTGCCTTTCTATGAAAAATCCACTGTGAAAGATGAAGAACTGAGAAGAGTACATTGTGATCTAAAGGCTGGAGTGTTCTGTCCTGACTGCATCTCACCAGCTACTCAAACTTTAGGAGAGCTCTGAGAAAATGCAGTAAAAAAATCTAACAAATAAGACATGGTTCGGCAAGTGCTGGAAGACAGAGAGGAAGTTCTCTGGGTAAACTGGAAGGGGAAAAGATGATTCAATGGAAGGATGCTGAGCTCTTCAAAGTTGGTGTGGCACTCCAGGAAAGTGGCACATGGAGTGATGTAAGAGCTCACGCTAATTTAGTTTTCCCTTATTTCAGTGCATGCACGCTGGTGCTCAAGTCTGGTTGGGGACAGTTTTCAACCTCCAGAGTTGAAAGACAAATGAGGATGGAAATAATGTAAGAAGAATATGACTTAAACTTACATCCAGGGCTGGAGTTGAGAGGAGGATGTGGGTGGACTGGGCTACGTCAGCAGCATGTAGGCTGTTATGGTAGGCCACATCTGAATGGTAGTGGTCTTCCAAAGTCATCATGTAGGCCACGAACGTATCCACCGGGATCTTAAATGTCTTTAACAGGTCTCGCTCCTGGAAAACATTCAAATATATTTAGTACTAAGTATGGATAATTTTAGTGGTTTATCAAACCAAAAAAAAAAAAAGTTATGTAATAGTGATAAAAGTAGCACACTCCATACCTGGAAGATGGCGTACATAATGCAGGTAAGAGGTCGGTTGTTGGAGTACTCTGAAACAGTGAAGATGTTCAGACCCCACTTGTTCAGATCCTCCAGCTCCTTGGACAGCAGCTCCTCCTTATCGGTCTTGACACCGAATCGAGAGATGCTGCTGCTAGAGAGTGAGGGCCCGTGGGAGACCTTCTTGACCCCGCTGATCTGTGTCATCAGCTGCTGCTTCTGCTGCTTCTTCTTCTCTCGTGTCTTGGAGGTTGGCGACGGGATCTCCACCTCATTCTGTTTGTCTGAAGGAAGAAAATTTTCTGTTCTTAGAAAAGTGCCGACATTGTTAAGGAAGATGTAGTTAAAATTCCCATTTACACCACACGCAGCATGAGTCTGTGTTGTAATATGCTTCTGAATAAAAAGCCAGAGGGGTGTATGGGCTCCCTGAGGACACAGGTGCGCTATAAAAACACCTGCACCAGGTTAGTTCCTGAGAAATTTATTGATTCAGTCATCCATTCATCATCTGTCCCTTCATTCATTTGTTCATTCATGCTCCCTTCCCTCCACCTGCAGTCTCTGTCTGAACTCCCACTGTTCATTCGTCTCTGTCCCTCTCCCTCCCTCGCAGCACTTATTCCCTCTGTCTCTCAGCAGGTGGCTTGTGTCTCATCTCCTGTTCTTTTCATTTTCATAGGTCAGTCCATTGACAGTCTGAGAGCTGGGGCTTCTACACAGTTACGGCAGTCCCATAAAGTCAGTCATTCAATAACTTGCTGCATCTTTTGCAGCTTTATCAAATCACTCGGTGCAGAGTGGGATTTTTATGTTTGGTTTGGCATGGCCACAGAAAAAGCGAATAAGATGTCCAATAATACAATCTGAAAACACGCAAGGCTTTCGTGCAATATTCCTTTAAAAAATGATTATAAATAATACTCCAGTCTTCACGCTTTATCCAAAAATAAACACAGAGAAATTTCCAAGTTTCTTGTGATAACCAAAGCAGGCCCTTGTGTTTACTGCAATCACAGAAGAACTGAATGAAATCCTGCAGGGACTGGCTATCGGCATGTATGTGAGCTGTGCACTCATCTATCAAGCCTCGACTCGCTGGCCTATCAGCCTTCCCCTGTGGAGGGTTATTCAATTACCAGCTGTAATTCAAATAATCACTTTCACTCTCATGCTCTCCCCCTCTCTCTTTCTCTCTCTTTCTCCCTCTCACTATTCTCTCTGCCTTTCTCTCTGTCTCTCGCTCTCTCTTCAGTCCTCCAGTGGTAATTGAGAATGGGCAATTAAGCGCTCTCAGACATGTGCTGTGTGGGAAACAAGGGGAAGAGCAATATATTGCCCTCTAATTTATTACAAGCCATCATTATCACCACTGCTGTGTGGTGTGTGTGTGTGTGTGTGTGTGTGTGTGTGGCCTGTTTGTGTGTGTGTGTGGGAGAACTGAGACAGACAAGTTTGCAATGTCATTCTTATCATCCATTCCTACATAAGTAAGTGTCAGCGTACAGTAAACGCTGTGCACTCTGCGCCACAGTTGACTTGATAAAGCTGATAAACTGCTCTGGAGGTTTATAGCACAGTTATCATGATCCTGGTCTCTGTATTCCATCAGGTTAAGTCGCTGTTGCAGTTTGACTCGCATTGTGTCAGCCAGTCACATGGACTGTCTCCCATAGTCCTGTTTTTTTCCTCTGTTTGCTCTCATCTCAGTCTTTTCACAAAAAAAAAAAAAAAAAAATTAAGCAGACTAATTAAATACTGGTTTCTGGCTCTCCTTTCCCTTGCTTCTCCCCTCCCTCTCCTCTGTCACCTCCCACGTTTATTTCGATCTGATTCCTTTTCATCCTCCTCCATATGCTCCAGTGTGAGACGCAGATGCAGTGTGGAGGGGAGGCTTTTGGGGAATTTTTCCCCTTCCCAGTATATTCCCTAAGCTAAGGTGTGTTCTGCTTTTGGCTGATCAAAGGGAATTACAACAGAATTATTGCTGCGAGGACAGCTGTGGCAGGGAAAAGGCACACGTGAATGGCCGGCATGCTGTCGGCCAACAATCCATAACGGAAAGCCCAAAATCTGGTTTGAAACTGCCCTAGATGAGAAACATGGGGATCTTTTATTTATCTAGGGAATTATCCAGGTTCCATGAGCACTGTTTTACCAGTCAACAGTTTGCCTCACCATCAGCTGCAAATGGTAAAAGCCAGTTAGTCTACAATAAAGTGCTGGGGATTTGTGGTGGAGCTAAGAATGACCTCTGCAGAACCAGGCATATGGCAGGAAAATTTAATTTCTTTGATCCTGAATGGATGCTTTTATGAAAATAATATAAAGCAGAAATAAGTGCATTACTGATGTGATACTAATCTTAATGGATGGAAGGATTAAACAGTCCTGCTGGTCAGCTGAGGCCAAACCAGGCCAACTGTGCTGCTTCAGCCATTTTTTCCCCTCCCCTCCTTATTAATGTTTGCCTGTTCTTTCTTTCAACCACCAGCAGGGTAATCCTGATTTCTTTATCGAAGCGATAGTCATCTCTGTCTGGATTCTCAGGGTAGCGAGAGAGGGGAGGGAGAGGTGGAGGGACAACAAGGTGTCCCTGCTGACAAAGATGCATTAAGACGGGGATGAGTCACCCAATCTGCCGAGCTCATCTCACTGCCAGCAAAGGGGGTTCCTCTGTACCTCTATTTTCTCCTTCACTGCAGTCAGCTCCCTCCCTCCCTCGTTTGCTTCTTCCCTGTCTCTCCTCACCCCTCCCCTCGCTCTCTATGATCCGGTGTTGAGGGATCCGCCAACAACACTACACCGGATCAGGATGCCAATCGATCGGAGGCACAGCATCTATAAATATTCTTAACTACCTCTACGTGCATTCTGTCTGTCATCTTATTATTCTTTGTCAATCTATATTATCTTTAACTCCTTCACTTGTCTATTCCTATTGTCACGCTTCTGTGGAAATCTTGCTTTTACCAAAAGCCAACTGTTACAACAAAAATCTGGAAAATTGTCGCTAACTAGTGCTAGTTAGGGTTTTTTTTTCTCCAGTGAGTTTCTCCAGAATCATGAAACATTTTCTTCATGAGGGTGACAAAAAACAGCAGAAACAGATGATATAAATACATATATATTTAGCAATGGCCATCTATTCTCAGATCTCAAATGTGCAACCCACACTGGCAGCATCCAGTTCCAATCCACTCACTCCGATTCTGGCTAATAAGCTCACTTGTTAGTCAAATGGCACTTTTTTAAAAACATTTTTCACAGTAGCCAGCCACATTTATACCTTTCTGTTTCTCTAAATACTTTGAGAAATATCATTTGTTTTAATGGCCATTTTGAGCCTGATGCCATAAACATCTAGACAGAGCTTAATGGCGCAGTGTTTTATGGTACGCCCCCACAGAAAAGCCTGCCAGAGCAACTTGCACAGCTTAACATCATACGAACGACTGAACCTGCAGAAAAACATTGCGGCAAAGCAGAGAAGCGGGTATTTGTGTGAGCCACTGAATACTTGCATTTTTCTATGTATTGTGAACATATTGGCCATAATTAGTCTCTGTAGTGACTGAATTAGTGAATTTGTTTGTGTGATTTCTGTGATTTTGAGTGGATGTACACAAGATCTTCATTTACCTAGAAAGGTGTTGGAGATGAATTCGGAAACCTGATTTCCAGACCGACTCATCTCAGATAGGTGCGTCAACTCCCGATTCAACATTCTCTTGAACTGCAAGAGATAAAGAGGAGACAGAGAGAAGAGAGTGAGAGAAAAAAAATGTCGTCAGTTTCCACTGAGGGAAAACCTGGAAGAAATTATGGTATAAGATTCCATGGAAAATACAACAGTGCCCAGTTTTCCTCCACCATGCAGCTTAAGAATATTATTTAATTACAGCGTACAATCAGTGTGTGGAGGGGGGGGGACACATCTTATTTTCCCCTCCATTTTTCCTTAAATTAATTAGAGTGTGGATCATTATTTGTGTTACCAGTGGGGAGGCCATCACCTTTTAATACCCCTATATTCACCCCCTGCAACCAATTTACAGTTTTATTACACCGGATCACATTTTTGGGTCTCATTAAACTGTTTTACTTGCATCAGTGTGCAAGAATCTCAATGATGTCAAGAGGAAAATCTGCACACTGCTCCCCACATTCCTTTTCGCTCCAATTTTTCAGTGATTTTCACATATTGTTTTACATTATTAACAGTTTTAAAAAGATAAAAGGGAGATGGGAGACTGATGCATTTGACAGTACACAGAGATCCAGGCACTGCAGCAGCAGCTGTTTATGACAGACTGATGCATGCGCGTGCACACACATACACATTAACACTCATACAAACAGACACACAGCTCTGCAGAGGGCTCAAGATGGAGCCTGAGCCACAAAACACCATTCTGTCAGACACCCCCCCTCCCAACCTCACCATGATAGAAATATCTCTTGGTGCAATTAGACTAGCACAGTATTCTGAGAAACTCCACAAAAACATGCTATTATTAAAATGATAAATTTCTTTAGGTATGTATTTTGCCTCTTATACAACTGCAACACAGCTCAGAGAGGTACAATGAAATGAGTGCGGTATCCCGACAAGCTACGTAGATAAGCGCCACACACCTTAATGTAACCCCAAGACACCGACAGCAGGTAATTGGCTTCAGGCATTTTGGACCCCGTTTTCTCGTTCCTACACAAAGCCAGAACTGTAATCCAATAGAAAAAAATAGAGGCAGACGAACAGGATTCTTTCAACGCCAAAAAGGACAAAAAGAAAAATCCCCTCTCTTCCCCTCTTGTGTTTCTCTTCTCAGCAGCTAAGAGAGCAGCTTGATGATGGCTCACTCTCCCTCTCAGCAGCAGAAAAGGGCCAGCTCTGAGTCTCCATGCCTGGGGATGGAGGGATAGATGGATGTGTGTGTTGAAAGGGGGGAAAGCTGATGCTGTAGCCAGGCTAGGCAAGCAGGAGATCCAGCGGGCTCGGTGGATCGGCTGGAGCAGCGAGCAGCAGCTGGAGCCGTGAGCCCGGGACTCTCGGCGTACTGATGAATAATGGAGAAGAAGCAAGGAAGGGAGGAGGGGAAAAAAACAGCGATGGAGACAGGAGGAGGAGGAGGAGGAGGAGGAGGAGAAGGAGGAGGAGGGAGCGAGGCAGCGATGTTCATCTGACTGGAGGGGGGGTTCCTCCACTGGATTTGTCTTGCTTCGCTGCTCTCACTGCTGTAGCACTCACTCACCCCCCTCCTACCCTGCTTCTCTCTCTCTCTCCATGTTCCTCCCTTTTTCGTTCCCTCCCTCTTCTGTCTCTTTTTCCCCTGCTGTAGTCTGCCAGCCCCAGCAACACGCTCTATTCAGAACACATGATTTGACAGAAAGTGGGGAGAAGGGGGGAGCCCTAATTACAGCTTGGCATTGGTGTATATATGAAATTCTGGAGGGGTGTCTGAGTGATTGATATTTAATATCCAGACATGGATTCCAGATGTAACTTTTCCTCTTTTCTCTTTTTTTCAGCTGTGCAAGCACTGCAGATAAATCCCATCCTCTTCAATTTCCAGCCCCTGTAATTCCCTCTTAAACCCATTTTTTTATGAAGTCAGCCATTGTGAAGGAATGTCATTCAGCCGCACGGCAGTTCCTCCTCTCTACAGTAAAACAATGAGAGTTGAGAAAGGGGATGGGGCACGTTTTGAGGAGTGTGAATGCACAGTGACAGTATTTTTATCACCATTATCTCTATTATCATCTGCTCCTCTCCCTCTCCCTCTTTTGAGTCTTCTGTTGTCTCCTGACATCCCCGAGTGCAGCGGCCATTGTGGAGAACTCATAAGCCTGTTCATTATCCGTATCCCATAATAATATTAGATGCTGTCAGGGTGTCTGTGGAAGGCTATTTTTAACAGCTGAGAAACAACCAGAGAGTGGGGAAGAAAAGAAGGAGGGGGGAAAAAAGAGAAAAAGGAGTGATGGGAGATAATTGCATCCTTCCCCAATTTAGGTGACATCAGCCCACGGTTTCTCTCTCTGCCTGTGAGTAAGTGTGTGTGTGTTTGTGTGTACGCCAATTACCAGAACACCCCAACGCCATGGCAACAGCATCAGTCAGCCAGTGTGAGGCTGTTTTGAAAGGAGAGAGGGAGAGGAGAGGAGGAGAGAAGAGAGGCTTCCCTTTTTCCTTCCCAGGCAGACATGTGGTGTAGCTGCTGAGCTGTCACAAGGACACACCACACGCATCGCCTTTGCTCGCATCCACCAATGCACAGACTCAAAGTCGCTCCCCTTCCCCCCTGCTCCATTTCTCCCTCACTCTCCACCACTTACATGTCAATTTCTCTCCCGGCTGCCACTTGCCAACACAGTCATCAATCTCTCTGTCTGCCTGCCTCGCTGGCAGAATCAATGGGCTGTCCTTGGAGCAGGTGTTGATACTGCTGCAGTGTACAAGGCTAGGGCCACCTGACTGGAATATACTGTTACATCAGCACCACTGGCCAATTTCGAGGCGAGTTCGTGCTTTTGTCAATTTTGTCATGACTCCTGTCGGTGAAACCCTCGAGCTACAATGCCTCCCTAATAAGAAAATATCTACAGTTCTCGTCACAGCCAATCCGTGAGAAACTGTAAACAGAAGTTCCCATTCCCAAGAACCATTCAGCCCCAATATATATGTGTGTGTGTGTGTGTGTGTGTACGAGTTTGGAAAGATGAGGGGGAGATCAAAGTTTCCCCCGAGAGGATTCTGGATTATCCTCCCACTGAGGGAAAGAACCAGAAGCAGGGAGGCAAGACGCAAGAAAAGAGAAAAACATTTTAAAAAAGAGAAAGAGAGGAGGCAGCTCTTTATATAATAGCTCACTGCATAATATATAAAGAAACCAGAAATAACAGCGGGGGATGTCTCTCTGCAATGTGTTGAAGAGCTATGCTTCCCCAGAGGCTGAAAGAAATGCCTCAGCGGACATGCACACACACACACACACGAATGCAGCAGCCTACAAACGCTATTATCTGCAGTTAAGCACAGTTGATGGTGACATGTCACATGAATGTTTTACACACTCGTGTTCGTATTTTTTTTGTATGTTATTGGCAGTTTGTGTTTGCCACGTTTTTATTGTTCTTTCAGGGGCAGAAGGGAAACCTCTTAACCTCCTACTGACACCATGACACTGAAGGAAGATTAGCCTCTTAGAGCTCTGTGGGTATCTCTTCCTCACATACCGACACACTGTATACTCTACATATAATATATACTATATTATTTTACCGATTCGCTTCTTATTATGCTCAGGGTGTCTGTCTCATTCTCTTTTTTTCTACCCTGTCCTCTTTTTCCTTTTTATTTCTCTCTAGTTTTCTTTTCCACATCCTCTCTCTTTTGCTCCATTTTCATTTACTTGGTTCCTACCCTCATGTTCTCCCTCTTTTAGCTCCATATCTCCCTCTCCTAACCTTTTACTCTCCCACTCACCCATCCCTCTCCCTCTTTCTCACTCTCTCTCTGCTTGCAGGGGGTTGGCTTGATTCAGCAGAGAGCTGCTGTGACAGAGGCAGAGAAGGTGAATGGAGCCTGTGGCATTTTATTGTGAGAGAGAGGGGGGAAAAAAACATAACGCTGAGCCTCCTCCATTCAGACGTGATCCCATCGGACAGCTCACTGTGGAGGGCAGCCAGGCGGACAGGTAGGCAGGAAGGCAGACACGGAGTCTCCCTCTGACACGAGACTCCTCTGCACTCACAGCAACATGCCTCTATTATCTGACCAGGCATTGCACTTTATTTAATTTCTTTTTCTATACTGATTCTTGTGCTGTGTATTGATTATTTGATGTGACTGTAAACATGACAATAATGACTTTTTTTTTAGGATAAGTATATAACCTTTTTAGAAATAATACTGACAAAATATAACACCTTTTTTTTTTTTTTTAACTTTCTCTGTTAGATTCTGTTTTTTTTGTTGCCAGAGTTAGAAATGCTTAAAATGGCCTAAAATGTCAAATAAGACATGGACATAACTCCAGCTTCTTTCTTGTATAAATTATTTATATTAAAGCAACAGCTTTTTTCACCTGGGGTACTTCATATTGAAGTTGTGCCTTTGAGCCACTAGTGGGCACACTATACTCAGTGTGCTTTAGGGCAGCTTGTTCTGTTTTCAGAAAGCATTGACCCTGTATCCCTGCAGTGACAGAACCTACAACTTGACTAGAGGCTTAAACCTTTCAAACCTTCTTTCTGTGCTAAAAATGAAAACATGCAAACAAATATTGGCTGTAGAGAAAAAGTCATCAGTGCGATATCTTGAAATGAAATGAATTTAGTCACTTCCCCGCAGTGTTTTTTTTAAATTTAACAACCCCTAACTTCAACTAAAATGAATCATGATTTCCAGCAAATGATTAAAATGAAATGATGAAGTGTCACCTTTATCATCTGACTTTTCCAATTTAATCAGTTTATCAATCATTTTGTATTTATAGTACACAACACTGCTGACTGACTTATGCAATCATTTCTCCTTAAGTAGCAGATGTGAAGCAGTTGTGGTTTATCTCACCTCTCACTTTAACAAACATGTGACGCAGGCTGGTAAAATCGGTGTTATGGCAAAGACTCGTGGTGACTTAATTCTGTAAAGATCAGGGAACCTACCTACGTATGAACTGTGCGTATGTTGGGTTGAGGTACAGACAACTCTGAGAGACAGCCTAACACCCTCTCACTTCCTCTGACTCACGCATTCATGCTCATGTGTGTCTGCATGAGAAAGCATGTATTTATGTGTATGTGTTTCTGAACCTATGCAGTAAGAAGTACTGAAAAAGAGCAGGAGGCAAAAAACAGAAGGAGATGAAACTAAGTAAGCAATTTCTCAGCTGAGTGAATCATTCCCATCACTCCCGGCTGTTCAGGGTCTCGGTAGAGTCAGATGTGGTCTGCAAACACCATTTTTGGCTGGAGGAGAGCAGTTAACAGGCTGCACAGCCATGCTCGTCTGAGCTCCGGTTGCTTCGAAAGCAGAAAGCATCCCAAAGTAAAATACCACACAGGCAGTATTACACCAAGACATTTCTTTGAAAGCCAGAGACACAGGGAATACTTGGCTCACAGGAACGTCAGCCCAAACACTCAAATGCAGGTTCAAGTCATATCCATTGTGACATTTTATCATTTTAACATGAGTAATATCACGTATGTATGTAACTTTTGGGGAAAAGTTTTACCTCACTCTCTACATCCCCTGTTTGAACAAACCCACTGAGCAAGACCTAAACACATCACCACTACCTCTCTCTCCTATCTATCCTGAGACAGATCTGCCAGCTGTGATCAGCTTGACATGATAGTGTCTGAAGAGAAGTGTGTTATAATATTGCCACAAAATTATAAATTTGTCTTTTTAGCTTCAACACATCTAAATTCAGCGTCATATGAAAGGATGCAGACGGGTTCTCTAATGAATGCATGCAACTCTGAACACATGAACCTCTGAAAAGAAGTATAGAAATGTTTGGAAAATTAACAACAAAAACGTACACTTCAGGAATATACAGCTACATTAACTAAACATCAAACTTCAAAAAGCAGAAAATCCCAAAGCATGCAGTCAGTATCTGCTTCACTGGAATATATCTTAAGTCCTCTTAGACGACCACTTTAAATAACACCAAAGGTTGAAAGGACAAAAAACCATCTACTATCACCATCTATGAAACTTTCTGCTTAAAAAGACTCTAAATACAGCATGTGAAATTCACATCATGTCAAACAAGCCATAAAAGTTCAGCACTCAAACTCCACACTCCACAGTTCATTCTACAGTTCGTTAAGATACCAAAAAAAAAAAAGAGTAAAACTGAGTTTATGTATTTAACAACAAAAATTCAAAGAAAACTCACCTTTCTCCAACCATTCAGCTTCCCTAATTTCCTCTCTTTCTTGTCAAAGCAGCAGGCTCCCATGTTTCTGTGTGTAGAGTGCAGTGCAGAGTGGGGCTGCTGTCCGTTAAAGTGTCTGTCTCAGTCTGACTACAGCATGAGTAAAAGGACCAAGCCTCAGCTCTCTGACGCTGGGAAACGCCACAGCTCTAGTGACTCACTTTGGGCTGCGAGGTCTGACTAGGCTTTACCTCACACCCTGTGTATGTGGAGCAATGGCTGAGCGTGTGTGTGTGAGTGTGTGTGCAAGCGAGAGAGAGAGAGACTTCTGCCTAATACACACTCCCTCATGGGGGTAGTCCCGCCTCTAGCCTCTTGCTCTCCTTCTTACTCCTGCAGCTGGCAGTCACAGCTCTGAGGTTTACACTGTCAATATCGCACTGATCGATCTGATGACTACAACGCTTCCTGTTTTAATGAACACAGCAAATTTCCTTGAACTTAAGCTACAAAAGGTGTTAAAATCTATTCAGGTGAAAGTTTAATGGTAAAAGGCAGAGGAGTATTGCAGAGGAGTTTACAACAAAAGATTTACGCCAGAGTGCTCTATCACTGAGCTGCTTCTTAGTAAATGGACTGTGTATTTAAAGTTCACAGAAGCTATAAAACTGCATAATTCCTGACACTAGTCACAGCAGAAAGCATTGCACAGTTCGGTTCTGTTCACACAACACCTGTAGTATTAAGCAAAGGCCAAACAGCGTCTGAGCTAAATCAACAGGTTCCAATCGGGCTGCAACTAACAGTTATTTTCATTAGCAATTAATCAGCTGATTATTGTCTTGACTGTAATTGTTTTGGCTATAAAATGTTGACAAAAGTGAAAAATGCCAATCATAGTTTGTCAGAGCCCAAGGGAATATTTTTAAATGCCTTTAGAGCTGCAAGACTAAGTTGATGATTAAATATTAAAATATAATTAATACGCAACTATTCTGAAAATCAATCAATCATTGAGATAATTTTTAAAATGCCAAATATTCTTCGTTTCCAGCGTGGTCTTACATTGCAGTAAATTTAATAGTTTGGGGGGTGTTGAACTGTTGGTTGGACAAAACAAGACACTTGATAATATTACCATAAGCTGTAAGTCATTGTCAAGGGAACTGCCTTCTGATGTTTTATAGATCAAACAATAAAAAGAGAAAATAATTAACTGCAGCCCTAAATGCCTTGTCCAACCAATAGCCCAAAGCTTACGGATATTCAGTTACTTAATTATATAAACCAGAGAAAAGCAGCAAATCCTCCATTCTAGAAGCTGATGTACCTACTAATAGTTAATCATTGACATCATCACTAGTCAATTATTTGTCCAGTCAACAAACTGAAAAGAGTAAAAAATGTCCTTTAAAATTTCTAAAAACTCATGTGATGTCCTCAGCTTCCCTGTTCTGTCATCAAACAATCCAAAAGTCGAAGAGATTCATGATGTAATAAACAGGGAAAAGTAGAAAATCTTCATATTTAAGAAACTGGTAATTAATTACTTGATTAATTATCTAAATGTTGCCTTATTGTTTACTCAACTTATTGTTTCAGCACAAGTTTCAAATGACAGAAGATCTTGACACAGAAGAATATTCCAACTCACAACAGTCCTTGACCCATCTACATCAGCTATACATAACAGAGAGGACAGTCACGTACTGTAAGTCCTCAGCAGCAGAAGCCCCCTGCACTTCACCTTGGAGGTACAGCAGCGGCTTCTCTCATTCTCACCTCCCTCATGCTCATGTTTCATGTCTGCCACAGCTTGAATAACAGTTTTTCCATCCTAAATACAACAGGTAGCCGGGGGGTCACATTTGCTGATTGGCATGTTCTTGTCAATAAAACCAGGTCGAGTGTAATGGCCCACATGACAAAGGGCCGGCAGTTGTGTAATGGTTTTGTTTACTGTAAAAACAAGGTGGGGAGTAAGACTGCTTAGATGTCAATGGGATTATCTTACTGTTAATATGGACACACAAGCACATACTAAACACAGTCAGACTTCAGACACAAACTACATACGAGACAGACATAGTTGATGGGGGATTCCTTATCACTGTCTTGTCTGTAGATGGTTACGTGTCAGGACACAGTCACCTGCCTGCCAAAGACACATCAGTGAGAGGGACATAGGACACATTGTGCCACCTGATATGCTCCACTGTGAATCAGTCATATCTAGTGCTTGTGTCATTTGAAAACTCACATTTCAGAATTTAAATACATTAAAAGATTAGCTATTATATTCTGCTATCATGAAACTACTTTTCATGTTGTTGAATTGTTTTACAGTCTGATTATCTCAGCAGCTGAAGGGTTAAGTCTTATGCTGTATTTTCTGGAAAAAGGCAGGATAAAACTGGCATGATAAAACTGTGATATAACGGTCTCATTTTTCTATTGTTGGGATATTTGGGAATTTCTCAAAGCAGGAGACTCCTGAAATCAATCATCACCTGCAGACTTTCTTTGGCTCAGTTTTTTCTGCGATTGTGAAAGTGCTAGAATTACAGAGAATTACAAGAATCATCTGTACTGTAAGCCCACAAATGAGGGTTGATATAAACCGGCAGCTTTACCACATTTACGAATAAAGCAAAACATGTTGTGACATTTTATTTTGTTAGGAAAATCCTACTGTCATTCTGCCGTAATGGACACATTGAAATACTGCATCTTCCATTTACTCTGTCTGTTCTGTCGTTCTGTTGTCCTAAAGCCTTCTGTCCATGTCTAAATGTCTGTTTGTTTAAATGGTTAACAGTATTTATTCTGTGATTCAGTCGTCCTCATGTGTCTTAACTTAAACCGGTCCAGCTGACCATCAGGGTCGGATCTGTGTCCAGATGACGACAGCAATGGGATAAATAAACATGACCATTAACCATCCAAACGGGTATGATAGGATGTCTATTGTCGTCTGGAGAGAGAGCAGGGGATCAGGAAGGAGACAGGAAGAGAGAGTCACTCTGCCCAGGGGTCTGCATGGATCCCACACACACACACACACATACACACACGCTCAAAAAAATGTTCTCGCTCTTCCTCTCTAGTTTATTGTGTTTGACCCACTGCAGGATCCCTCGCATCCTGTTGTCCAGTTTTATGAGAAATAACAAGCTTTTCCTCTTGGCTCACTTAACAAATTGTTTTCAGGCTCTCTTACACACAGCTGCCACTCAGCCCAAACAGCGGCTTTATGGGGTTTCACTGCCACAAGCTAATCATACAACCAACAGTTTACTATTGGACAAAAAAAGCTCAAATTTGAAACTTCCTCTACAGTATAGCGTGTGCAAAGAGTAATTTTAATAATGCGAGATCTACATCAAAGAGCATACAGTCCATGGATGTATTAATAGAGCTAAGCCCAGTGGCCACTTTTGAAATTGCAACGAAAAAAAACCCCTGCAGCCCAAAAAGTATTTTCTCCATAGACCATCATTAAAGAAAAAATATCTGTAAAACCGCTGACAGGACACCTGCCACTGCAACAGAAGTGGACCAAAGCAAACCAGGAACAGCCAGAACGTTTTTTGTTCATGCACTGGATGAGCACCTTTCACTGAAATGCGTGAACGCAAGCCACTTTGGCCAAGAGGTAGATGTAGTTTCTCAAGGTTTCATTTTGAGGGACACTCATGAATTCTTAGATATATCTGCAGAGTCAGTGCCAAAGAAGATCTCAACAAATCAGGGGATCTGCAAGACACAGCTGAATATTGCTTAGTACCATTCCACGTCATGCCCTGTCAACTTCTCCGTACTTATATAAAGAACGAGGAACTGAGACTTGCTGCACATCACACACAACCAATGACACAGAGGAGACTGAGTGACCAGTAAACATTTAAAATATGTTTGACAGGAAGGATGAAAAAAGGGGCCATCAGCGCCACAAAAAGACAGCAGATCACTTCTACTTGACAGACCATCTTTGCACAAAGAGAGAAAAAACAGCAGAAATGATGGAGCTTTGTGTTGGTTTGCAGAGCTCAGCTGATGGGTAACATTCAGTGATATTCAAACATGTGTACAGGCAGCCTTTATGAGCAGTCAGCATTCATGCACGCACTGCTCACTGCTGCGTGCCAAGCTCCTCCTCCTTACTGTACATGTTCAGACTTTTAATACTGTTGACTTTGCTTGGGTCACGTCAAGTTCAGTTACAGTATCTCTGGATTTGGGATTCTCCAAGCAGCTGCTCAGATTATCTGAGAAATCCCTCAAAGAGCAGTATCTTTTTTTATGTAAACACTTTCAAAAAGTTGTGGAAAGTTTCTCTGATTGAAATAAAGTAAGGGCAACGTCAGGCCTGTAGTTGTTCACTTTTTTCCACTCATAAAAAAATTGAAAAGATGCAGCCTGTCCTACCTTGTTGGAGGCCATGTCACTGACAGAGCGGTAGGTCTGGATGGTCTCCAGCTGGTCCAGACACCAGTCCAACTCCTCCATCGTCTCCATGGCGAGCTTCTGGTACGCCTCATCTGTCAACAAGCAGCCGGCACACAGAGACACACAGTCAGAACAGACGGTGCACATGGAGCCCGAGCGCTGCCCAGCCACTCCCAGGCAACATCCACCCACGGGTCCCACTTGGGGCGCCTGCTGCTGCTGCTGCTGCTGAGGGGGAGGAATGGCTAGAGGTGGCACCCGGCTGCAGCGCTCCTTCATCATGAGGAGGTTTGGCTGTGGCAAGCTGGTGGGACTTGCAGCTGTCAGCAGAGTAGAGCAGAGCGAAGGAAAGCTGGGACCTGAGCTCGCTCTGTCACACTCAACTTTTCTCTCTGTCCATGGGTGTTTGTGAGAGAGAGAGACCCCCACCTCACCCAATCTGAAGCCCTCAGCTGATTTACATAAAATCAACCCCCCAAAGCAGGAAACCAGATACCCCCCACCCCCCATCCTCCCCCCACCATCACCACACAGGCAGGCTTTGCACCACCTCACAGGAAGCACGCAGACACCTCTAAATCTATGCACACATGCATAAACATACATCTTAACATATCAAACCAAACTATGTGGTAACTATGACTGGATTTTCTACTTTCTCTGACGCACATACATACACAAATACATACGTACATGCATATACATAGACAACACTGATTAGGTGACATTATTTAATCAGTGTAGTCACATCTGATTGTTGACAATAGATAAGAGCACTCAACAAATAGTGATACAGTTAGTTTAACGGCTGAAACAAAAAACTTGGTAATGGGCCTATCTGTCTCTGGTGGAGCCCCACATGACAGAGACGCAGGATACTTAAATGAGTCCGCACAGAGCTGAGAACATTCATTTGTAATTTTGGTCTAGGTCAAAAATGACAACAGCTGCTGTGAAGACATGTGGTTGTGTTGTTTTGCAGTGTGTACGTAATAAGTTAAAGGCCTGACCACAGACAGTACAGACACAAATGTAGCACAGAGACAAAGTTACAGGAACTGAGTTTGGTATTAAATTTTACCAGAACTGAACAATATTTCCGTTTAGCAGCAGCCAGAATGTGTATCGTGCTGCTCTTTGTTGTATAGGCTCATTTTCATCATTCTGTTATCTCATTGTAAAACATATGGTGACTCTGTTTTTTAAGCATATCACACTCAACTGTAAATTACTCAATAACTGTAATTATTACAACTACTTATTAGTTCCATTGTCACTTAATCTGACAATTTTTTTCTCAATTAATCTGTTCATCATTTTGTCATTAAAATGTCAGAAAATAGTGACACATTTCACACATGACACATTTCACAATGCTTGGTGCCTCATGCTAACCCCCCCCCCCCAGCATATTTAAAGCCACATTATGCAGTTATTTTACCTTAAAATAACAGGTTCAGAATGATTTTGATGGTGCGCTGACTTGTAAAGTGAGCAACACTTCACACGTATGGTGCGCAATGCCTTATGACACTACATAACCCATACAAAGTTAGCATTGGTAATTCTTTGTTTCACTTATTAAACAAAGAGCAATTAACTTTGTTTTCAGTATAAGCTGTTAGCTTCTAGAGGTATGATGCTTCCAGTACCTGTGACTGCTTGGACTTGTAGCCCAACAGAGTTTAATACACCATCATTCTCTAATTACCACTTGTGGCTGCAGAGGCCACTGTTGCTGCTGTACAAAAGTTTCATAATATTGCTTAAAGCTAGGATTTAAAGAATCTTTGTCAGCAGTTAGAATGTAAAGGCTGATTCCAATAAAAGACTGGAGTAAACTAACATCTATAACGTCTTATATCTGTGTGGAACATGATGCACAGCTTTATTTTCCACTAGTCTAAACCACTTAAGTTACAATAAGCATGATTATCGATTTACTGAGGGACTTTTCCCTTGAAATTTAAATTATTGTTTGCACTGCAGACAACCAGATAAAAAGAAAAACAAGAGAGCGAGTGTGTTGTAACCACTACTGAAATATTCTTGCTTGAACTAAGAGTCAGTATTCCAACCCTGCTCCTGCGGTTTAACTATTTTTCAGACAACTACGACTATACGTCAAGGTTGGAGTGACTCCGTGTTGGAAAGCGAAGGGGGTGTGTGATGAGGTGGCTGGTGGGGTTGGACTAACATACACACGCACACACGCACACACACACGCCTGCTGCCCCTGCATTGTGTATACCCCGGGTCTCCTAGCTGCAGAGCACAACATGGCAGCAGGGTGTGCACTGTGGCGACCTTAGCGTGGCCACGTAGAATGTGTCCCCTGCTCTGATCTCCTCGCCATCAAAGACACGAGCCTGTTTGCTCTCCCAAACATGAGAGGCACCTGGCGCTCTGCCCACAGCCTGCCCTCACTCTGATGAGGAGAGCAAGAGAAAGAGAGGGAGTGTGTGTCTGTTTAGTTTAACTCCACCAGCGTCTGATGTTGAAATGGTTTACACTTATTTGAGATTTTTCTTTCCAGTATTCCCAACACTTTTGAGGTGGTTTGTGTTTTTGAAGAGCATAGAAAAGCCCTTGTCCTTGTAACAGATCTCTCATTTGAACTTTTAAACTCTGCAAAGACAGCAAGAAACATACTAGAAATTTTATCTATGGATAAGTTTCTAGCCTTACTCTTTGTTGACCTATGCAATTTTATCATCCTCTGCAAAAACTGATGAAAAGAAGTATTTTTCTTTTTCTTTAGCCTGTGCTGTAAAGTAAAAACTAATTCTAACAATACTGGAGTTTGTTTTATGGGGACATCCCGGGTTTCAGAGGTAGAAGTCGCTTTGATTTTCGGCATAGACAGTGTTAGCTGACATCTTACTTAAGAGCATGAAACTGCTGCAGTTCAATCAATGGTACAAAAGACAAGCGACTGATTTAGAAGAGATCTCCTTTTGGATAAAGGACAAAGGTACAAAACTGTGTACATAAAAAGTTACCAAGAAAGCATTTCACTGAGAAATATCCAATCAAAAAGCTTAAAATAATTCTGCACTGCTTACAGTGTGTGGAAGCTACAGATAAAGCTTTGTAAAAGCTGGATAGAACATTCAGCAGTTTAAATGAGTTAAAACATCTGGATTCTGGAGCAAAGTTAGCAGCAGTAACAGTGTTTTCTTCACTATTTCTAACAGTGAAAGGTTCCCTGCTTCATTTTTGACCTCTAGTACCATTTCACATTATTCCACTGTTCTACATGCATTGGCAATTTGCCAAGTAATGCAGCAGTGCACCAACAAAAGCAGCAAAGACGACTACATATGGGATTCAGTCCTGATTTGCACATCTGTCTGGCTTGTTGCCATAGCAACAGTAACTACCTGTGATGGGTACTATAGTATTTAGACTGTTTGCCATACAAAACTGATAGAAAAACAGAACTTCTCAGAAATTAAGTTGTAGTATTCCTACAAAGCTGAGTTGGGCTGCAGTTTATTTGTGTATGTGTGTGGTGAAGAGGTTGTATTGGGGGAAAACTGGATTGCTAGATTGATGGTTTGAGCCCTAAACCACTTTTCAGGACTTTGATTTCAAAACACACAAAAATGGGTACAGAGCCTTTAAAATCTGGTTTAGTGAGTCAGGACCTAAAACTGGTCACGAGGCCAACTTCTTGTGGGTCCCCACATACTAAATCCAATCTCTAGGTAGGTGCCAGAGCCACTTAACTATAATGCTTGTATAACAGTTTCACTCTGATCCCTCCCCTGCTGGCAAGCAGAGCCAATACCACCAGTGTTTACTCCAGTGCTGGACCCAGTTTACCACCAGTCAAATAAAAACAAAGATTCATGTGGTAAGCACTGAAGAGTTGGACATTAACTTGGTTATTTCTCAATACTATTACGGTAGTTACAGCAACTATCAAAACTAATGCCAGTATTTTAAATACTTCACTTCAGAGGAAAAAGAGATGTAAATGAGCATTAAGTAAACACAACCCAATGCCTGTTTTTATTCTGCAGCTAAAAGACAGAGAAGACAACCAAAATCAATCTAAGATGTGAACTTAATCCTCTGTTCCTGAGTTGACCGTGATGGTAATTAAATGATCGTACAATCCAATGACAGTGTTGAAAAGGAAAATAAAAAACAGACATTTTTAGATGAGCAGAATAGGCAACTAAAGCAGATTTGTTTCATTCTTTTCATAGAGCAACAGGGAAATAGGCAAATACCAGCATGGCTAAAGGGAAAGACTTAATATGGACAAGTTCTACTATAGACAATATTATGAAAACAATACATATGCTTGGAAATGGCTATAAAAAATACAAAATTAGTCTCAAAATGTTCAGAATTTCCAAGCCATATTATAGTGTGGTGCTGGAAATCATTATGCAAGGTTTCAGCTTTTGTTTTTGTGTTAGATTTTTGCCTTAACTAATTTTTATAGTTTATGTAAAAAAAAAAAAAACAGTACATGGTTTAATGTTTTATTTATTTCAAAACATACAACTATTTATTCCAAAGGTGGATGGCTTTTATACTTATGCTGCTAATAAAATCTTGCTTATTAAAGATGATGGTGTTTAGTTAAATTATACTGACAAACTAAGCAAATACATGCTTTAATATTCTCACTTGTTTCAAGAGAAGAAGCATGTATATGTGCTGCATACCAGCAATTACTTTAGCTACAGCAGCTTGCACTGTGTACTGTCATGCCCTCAAATGGACCAAGGGAAACAGCATTCAGAAGCCAAATGTCTACTAACACACATGCACACACACACACACACACACACACACAGTACACTAACACCACGATGTAAGAGGGGATTTCCACCGCCTCCACCCGACACAAGGACCTTTCTGATCAGAGCACAGACCTACAGTGGTCTGAAACACAGATACACATGTACAATCCAGACACGCAAACCCACACAAGTACACACCATACATATACATCTGTAACTTCTCATTACCACACTTACACACAGACACACAAACATACAATCGTGTACTTTCCAGCTGGAGGAGGCAGAACCAACAGGCTGCAGAAGCAGGGTGGGTTAGGAGGGATATGAGGTCAGCTCCCTCCGTCCCTCTTTCAATTCAATATTCAACTCAGTTTAGTTCAGTTCAGTCAGCTTCACTGGCAGCATCTCCTACACTGACAACGTTAACACTTCCACCGCAAATGACAAAAGACAAAAGACAAAACAGACCAAACAGTGGAATAAACACACTGTAAATAGATTAAGCTTCGTTAAACTTCAGTGATATCAATGAAAAATGTCTGGACTTTACAGTAAACATGAGAAAATGCAGGTTAAGGACATGGGTGGACAGAATAACAGGAACACCTTATACCTCACACTGTAAAAATACACCTTAACGATGAGATTGAGCTCTATTAGCAGTATTATATAGGTGTTCCTCTTATTGTGGCCATCCAGTGTTTTTCCACTTCCTTTTGTCTCTACAGTTGAGTCAGATTTTAATCCCAATGGAATGGTATCTTTGGTTCATCCTCCAATATTTACATTTTTGAGTTTTCTATTTCAATTAATATCAGACAAGCTGAAAAAAAATCATTTGAAAGTGCTGATATGGGGCTTTCACACAGAATACCATTCATATCTAGAACCCAAAACAATTTTCTGAGGAGGAAAAATTGTCTTTTTTATTTTCTGTGATTTTTCAATGGTTTAGAGAGAAAAGGGCACAAAAACAATCTGGGATTAAATCTCTTTACATGTTGATAGACTGTAATGTAGGCTGTCCTTTAGCACCAATATACCAAGACAAATTCCTTGTATGTGTAAACTTACTTGGCAATAAAGTCTGATTCTGATTCTGATTCTGATTCTGAGAGGCTTTGAGTGTGTATGCACCTGCTGCATACACACCCAAAACCTTACACATACAGCATACAGCGCATGTCATATGGTGTTATCAGGTTGTTTAAGGACAAGTGAGCGCACAGGACATCAGACCAGAGGAGTTGACGATATGTGTGTGTGTGTATGCGTGCATGAGTGAGCGAGACAGCTGCATCTGTCATCCTCTCGTGGGGATAGAGTCAGTTTCCTGCCTGTGATGTGATGGTAGATGCAACAGAGCAAGAGGGCTGCAGCGCATTATCAGCGGCCAAAATCTATATGACATTGTGGCAGTTAAATCATCAGCCGACGTTGACCTGCAGGCATGGACACATACACAAACACACACTCATACACTCACAGGATACAAGGTCAGCAGCAGACAACCTCTCTTTTTCCTCCCATACCAATTTCTGCTTTCAATTTATTGACCGAGCATTCATGATATAAACATCCAGGTCTTGAAGGGTGACGTGCCACATTTCCAGTGAACCACACACACATAAAAAGAAACCAAACTTTGACATGGGCTGACTGGCAGCAGTGCCAGGTTCCTGAATGAGGGAGAAAGAAAGAAAGAGGGGGAGCCATTCTTTAGTGGCATCTCCTGCTTTACAAGAAACAGAGATGAGTTGATCAGAAACCCTCTGTGCAGTTACACAACACTTCCTAACAAAGACCAGAGTTGGTATGGTGAGTCAGTGGGCTGCTCAAGTGCTGGTCTTCCACTTGTTCCAAGCTGAATTATGACTTCACATGCACGACATTGCAAAATCAATCACTGACAAGTATTATGAAAAGAGGGAAGAGGGGTGGTGGTGGAGTTTGCGGTTTTACGAGCATGTTATGTTGCGCTGCAGCGTTTGTTGATTGAAACATTTTTGTAAGCCAGGTTCTGAGAAGTGACAAAATGACATCATGAGCCTGTGTTTTGTTAAGAGTTCATTTATCTGATTTATAGGGAGGTGGAATACAAATAATGTCTCAATAGATGGTAGATCACGATTTTGTTACCCTGTGGTCATGAATTATAAACAAAGGGGAAAGAAATATTAAGTAGACATTCTGATGCAATGGAGGATTTACATCTGGTTCACCACTTATGATTTTGCAGCAGAGCTTCAGTGGAGCCGTAAAGGGTAAATTTATCACTCTGGGACGCAGAATTGGTAAAACATATTGGTGCCTTTTTCATGTGGTGACCCCTTCCAGAAGCAGCACTGTGACACTCTAAGAAGTTGTTGCATTGTAATGGTGCAATTAGGCTCAAGCAGAACAACTTCAAGTACATGTTTTCACACTTGGGTAAGAACTACAAGTTTGCATGTTTGCTGTTTGATCCTAATCAATGAACAGAAAGGGGAAAAAAAGCTTGCATGTTTCTGCTCCACACAAAGTCTGCAGAATTGTAAATTATATTGTAAATGCTATGGTAAATAAAAAGAATTTATTTGATACATGCTCATATAGTACAATATGTGCAGTTAAATGCAGGATAGCATACTTGGATGCTGTGCAATTAAGAAAATAAGGATGTTTAGAATAAGAAATATACAACGAAGAGGCAAATAAAAATCTCCCTTGGGAAAAAAAAGGAAAAAAAGAAAAAGAAAATACTTTAGCCAGTGTTTCTGGGTGAAGGAATATTTAAAGGAATAATTTTGGGAAATATGCTTTTTCGTCAAGACTTAAATGGTAAGATCAAAACCACTCTTGTGGAGTGGGAGCCAGGAGGTGATTAGCTTAGCTTATCTTAAAGATAAATAGAGCAATCAGGGGAAACAGGTCCAAAGTGCCAGAAATGCCCTTTCTTACACCTGCATCACTCACCCTTTAACAAGTTATATTTAATTTGTTTAAGGAGAAGGCTTTAGAGGAGTGAAGTGAATTTCGCAAAATATTGAACTATTCCCAAAAATTGAGGTTACGTAAACTGAAAAAAATAAAATCTAGAAATTGAGATAAATTGAAATTGTGATGACCAAAACTGTTTTTATGGTCACACAGAGGGGAGTGTGTGCTCTGCTTTTTCCAAGTAAGCCTGTGGTCTTGGTGTTGTTAAACTTGTTGTTCCTAGTGTAGCAACAGGGGAGTACATTCACTGCTAGCCTGACTTGTGGCTCTTCTGCCTGCATTTATACTGAAATAAAGTCAGTTCTGACCACAAAACATCTAACAAAAAAGGCTTTGACTGGGACATATGTTCGATCCCCCCCATGGTTTTTGCCTGCTCTTCTCCCCCTCTCTCTTTGGACATAGTGTTCCCTGTCCACCCCATAACATACACATGTACACATTCCTGTCTGATTTACTATACAACTCTGTGGGAAAGCAACAGGGAAAGCTATAAATTCAAGTAGCACCTAAAGACGCCCAAAGGTCGGACAGCAATACCAGATCCCTCACAGAATCATTGGAATAACGGTAGAAAACAGCTTTGCTGTGTTAATCAATCTGTCTAAATCCAGGTGGAGTGAGAAAACTGAAGGTTTTGAGGCTGTGAGAATTTTATTTTATAAGGTGTGTCCTCTCAGTGAGATAGTACTAGAGGAGTTCAAAACGATGTTAAGTCCACAAAGTTTTGGTCCCATTTGAACAACACCACTTCATGTGCTTGTCAGTGATTTTAATCCTGTCTGGAGTGGATATACGTGCTATTTCATCCCCCATAGTATTAAATTCTGCCCCAAATACCTTCTGTGTTTTGGCACACTTGTTGGGTAATCCTGTCCAGACAGAATCAGATTTTTTTTATACTATTACTAGGACTGTGACTAATTTAAATAATTGGTCAATCTGCTGATTATTTTCTCAATTAACTGATTATTTGTTTGGTCAGATAGTGAAAATGTCACAAGGTGAAGTCTGAAACCTGAAGAAATTCAGTTTACAATGGTATAAAACAGAGAAAAGCAGAAAATCCTAACAAATGAAAAGCAAGAACCAATACATTTTAATAATTTTTCCTTGAAAAAACTCATTCAAGTAATTCATCAACAATCACATTTTTAAAGTTTCTCTATTGATTAATTGATTGGTCAGTAGTCTCCACTCTGGCACAAAGAGCTACAGTTACATTCCTGGTAACTCCTGGACTCAGAATGGTGTTTGAATTGCATTTGAATTGTGAATGATTTAATTTATCAATGACAATCATCTATAATGATGCGTTTACTTACAAAAGAGGATGGGAAATATTTTAGTGCCCTGTACTAATCCAGTCCAAATGAGGCTAGGATCCATACCATGACTCTTACTGCTTACTTTGTTTGAAATTCCTTAACAGGAAAAAAACATATCCATTCTTTCTTCCACCATGTCATGCATTGCACATTAGACTGTGACTGCTTCTTGCACACACACACACACAGACACACACACAATTCACATTCGTGAATTCGTGCATGTTATTCACACACAAGGAGATGCAGACTGATTTGCGCACGTGGGAGGTGACTGTGAGGAGCATATCGTGAGGAGTTAACTGAGCTCAGAGAGGGTCTGACATCACAGGGTCTGAAGGTCCACTGAGGCCTGAGGCATCTGTCTCTGAGTCTAACATGCAGTATTCTCCCCTGTCTGACTGGTCGTCAAGTTTTGGTGTAAAATTCTTAAATGTTTTGTTTCTGCATCTCTCTCACTCCCTCTGATAAAACACTCAGACGTCAGTGAGGCTGTCGTTCTGTCCTATCAGCAAGTCTGCTCAGAAGACCAACGAGTATAACACGGCCCTGTCCTTGAGCTGCACTCTCCCTCGTGCTCTCCATCTGTTTTGGCTCCTTCTCTCATAATCCCTCACATATTCTTTTCTCCCTTTTCACTCACTCTTACTCTCTTAAGCTCAGCTTCTATACACTCCAACGTGTACACACACAAACTCACAGCAACAGACCAGGCTTTGTCTGTGTTACCTGAGGTGAACTCCCACATTGGGAGCAACAGTACTGACTGGACTGAATGGGCCTCATTGTCACGCTGACTGGCATTTGCCCCTCGGGTTGATTAGTATGGATCAGAGGCGCCATGAACCCCAGTTAGCCAAACTTCTGTCCTTGTTGATGCTGCTTTCCTTTTTTTTTAGGTTTCAAAGCAGCGTCTAGAGTTACGATTACAGAGGTTTTCTGTTGGTGCGGGGGCAGATCTGATGTCAGGGATGATGAGAGATTTCTACAATCATCAGGAAAACATTTGCATAATCAAAATGGACCAGTATGCAGCAGCTGATGCTGGATCCAGCTCAGCTTCTATGAAGTCAGATTGCAGACTGAATCAAACTTTTAATTTAAGACATAGTGATTAGTCTGACTTTGATTTCTTTTCTGACTTTCTTGCAAATACATTTTAGGGCATTTAGCCCTATGTGCTGCTCCTGCCAAGAGTCAGTTCACCAAAATTACAAAAAACAACAACAACAACAACAACAAAAAAAAACAAAAAAAAAAACAGTTAGCTTATCATGAGGACTGGAAACAGTGAACTTTAGATGTGCTGATAGGTGGATTTTGTTACCGTTAAAAAAGCCAGGCTAGCCGTTTCCCCCTGGTTCAAGCCTTCATGCTAAGCTAAGCTGGGCTGACTTGCTGGCTGTACCCTCATATTTATCATACATGAGGAGTGTTGTTGTAACATGTATTTCCAAAAATAATGAACTATTCCTTTAAATAGCAAGATCAACAAAGAAAATGTGATACAATCATCACCATAAAAAGAGAGGAGTAATACAAATAGATTGGGTAAATAAAAAATAAACTGGACCTACAATGTATGGATTATGTAATTTTAGGAATTCTGAGTACTGTTTAGATGTAACAAGAGCTTTACTCTCCTGCAGCATGTCACAAGACAGGACAAAGAGCAGAGGAGTCCAGGAGGGGCCCCTCAGACACACAAAAAAGTTGTAATGTTTTGCATGTGGAGACGTCAACAAGAAGGGACCTTCTGTGATCAAACCAGGCCCAGGTATGTTAACAGAGATCTCTCATTCTACATAGTGATACCATTAATTATTAATTATTAATTTCTGTTAATTTGAAATAAACAGGGTCCATATGGTGTTGGTATAAATGAGAAAAATCAGTGCAGTTCTACTTCAGTTATTTTACACCCAGAAAATATGGAAGGTGTGGCAGCTCCCATGAGCTTTCTAAACCATGGCTCAGATCACTTTTACAGGTCTTATTTCAAATAATGAGGAAGTAAACAACTTCAGTGGGCTGATATGTAACTAGACAGGGTCGGTTCATGTGTCATGCCTCTTCGGTTTTTTGGCTTTGATGTTTGAATAACATTACATTGAGGCCAAGCAAGAAATCATTTTGGTCCCAACGCTTTTCCAGCTGTTGTTGAACTGTTGTCAAGAAAAACATGACTGTCTTATTAACATTATCTTGACCATATTTAGTACGCAGGCCCTGAAACGGGGCCAAGCCAAGCGAGTCCAGGTTGGGGCGGAGCAGACTTGATGAGCGGGGCAAGGAAAGTCACCCAAAGGGGTTCTATGATGAAGGGGTTTGCGTGCAACGAAGGATCAGTGTCTCCAGTAACATATGAAGACCAGCTGAGGCAATCCTCAAATGACCTCAAACGGCATGCCTTCTTACGATGGGTAAGCACGGTGTGTGTGTCAGAGCATCTGCGTGCATGTGTGCATCCCAGACCACATACAAAAATCAAATTGAGCCAATAAAGACTATTGGCACTGGTGAGCACGCACAACAAGATTGATTGTGTTTGCCCATATTGGCTAAATGAAACTTCCTGATTGAATCAAGATTAAATACAAGTTCCCCCCAAGTAACAACTAAATAGGCATGTGGCATTCATGGCCTAACGGCGGTTTCAGAAAAAAACAAAGCTATCTGGATCCTGACTCTGCCAAAAAATCAGCCACGTTACCACAGAGTAATGATAACCAAACCATGATTTGGCTGTTTTGTTTCCCTGTTGGTAATAATCAGAAGGATTTTAATTGAAGTGGACTATTTTATCATTGATTATGAAAAAGCTGCTTTCTGTCCTGTTCGACAAAGAGGGCACGGTAGTGGTGGTGTTTTTTTGGCGGGGGGAGTGCAAATGCTTCCCAAATACCCAAACAAAAGGGCCTGTCTGTGAAGCAGCGAGCGTTTGAATCCATCTGCGCTGAGCTGAACAGGCCTTCTGGCAAGGGAATACTTCAGGGGAAGGGCAGCAGTCTACTTTATGACTGTGCTGACGTCAATGGCATAATTCAAATACTTGCAGAGTGCATGCTTCCAGCTTTCTGAACCTGCTCTCTCTCTGTGGCAGGCTGCAGATAAAACCCGGCGTGGAATTGGACTCCATTAAAACAAAATAATGAAAAAAAAAAACAACTGGAATGGATTCTTGTCAGGCTGAAATAGCACAAAACCACATGGTGTTCATTTGCTCTGTCTTCAGTCGTCACAAAGCCGAGTGACAGATTGACACATCTTTGGAAATTTGTTGTGTATTTACTTAGCAGAGAATGAATTATTACTTTGGTGCAGACCTTTGAGGCTTTAACTGATTAAAGGGAAAACAAGTGCCTTTAGCAAGAAGTGTATACGTATTTATGTGTGAAAAAGGAAGAAGAAAAACCAAACTGAAATTAGTTAAACCATTTTCTGTGAAGAGCCATTCTCTTTTACAAAAAGAAGGAAGTGACAGATTTTGTGTGAAGCAGTGTGTGTGTGTTTGTGGCATTCAAATATGAATACTTTTCAGTGGCTTGCCTACAAATTAAAAGCACTGGGTTTAAAGGTGATACATTAGTCTATTAATTAATAACTCAATCAAAAATGCACTAATTAGCACCTATTTTTGATGACTGAAGCAAAAATAAGATTCATTCTCTGGCTCCAGCTTCTTAAATGTAAAGACTTGATTATTTTACATTGTAAAATCAAAATCTTTAAATTTCAGACTTTTGGTTGAACAAAACAAGTGATTTCTAAACCCTACACTTTTGGAAATTATACAAGCATTTTTCCACTTTTTTGGCATTTTGCAGACAAAGTAAGCAATCATTTAATTGAGTGAACTGAGAGAAAGAGTTGAATAAACAAACAATCAAAATAAACACGCAAAAACTTAAATAACCACTATATAATGACAAGATGAAAACAAGAGTAAAATTTAGGGCCAAATCTCAGACTCAGTTAGTTTGCTCAGAGAAGACTCTTGACTCAGACTGTTTGTTCTCAACGCCAGATGTGGATGGATTGTTTTCCAGAGTCTGAATGAGATCATGACTTACATTGTGGTATAAGTGAGGATGACATAATTGAATGGAGCTGTGGATAACCACAGACAGAGCGACAAACGGTCCAAATTTCAGAGGAGTGAGAGAAATGGTACTCCACTGAAAAACATACACCTGTGGTGAGACTGTATTTTCTCGCGAGGCAGCTAACAAATCAATCACCATCGAGCATTTGCAACAACCTAACAATGATTGCTCAATCACAATAGTTTATAGGGGAGATTTCAGCTCTATGTACCAGTCATTTAGAGCAGTTTCCTTTCTGTCATGTGCTTTGTTTTATTGGCTTGTGGTGTAGGAATAAACTAGGACAGGAAGTTGAATTTAATCAGCAACTGTTCTGAGATCTGGTTTGTATAAAAGTCTCGACCTGCACTGACATTTGTAGTCTTTAAACATTCTTGCTGGCCTTGTGCTTAGTCCAGCCAATGTTACTGAGAGCGCACAGAGATATTGTTGGAAGGTTTGTTTGCAAACTGGAAAACGCAACAGACTTGCCCTTTTTTTTCATTTTGAAAAAAAAAAAAAAAAATTTGGAAACATGCTTTCTCATTTCAAATGAGCTGTATCATAATAATATCAAGAATCAAGAATTAAATTATTCATATTTCCAAATAAGTATTCATGTTTCAGTCACTGTCTGGACTTTCTGTCTGTATTATCATCATTCAAGTAAACAGTGAACTGATAAGGAACCAACAAGCAGAATCACATTTAAAGTGAAACATATGATGACTTTATGTAATGACTCAACCAGCCTTTGCACCAGGCCTTTACATATAGAGGCACACACACAAAATCTCGACTCTAGCAAGTGGGTCTTTTCCCAAGACTCGGTTTTGGATCTCCCTTGGCCAGGAGCTGTGGGTGTCTGTGCCAGCGGGTATAGAGAGTTTTGAGTAGGGTAAATACTTGGCACTGCAGCTTGTTTATGACACTGGAGACTTGTAAAGCAGGGGCCATGCCTTTCATATCTGGCCACATTTCAACACTGGGATTACTTTCAATTAAACCATGAACTCACCACTACCACAATAGAAGCTTATGTCTGACTTTTAAAAATTATTTTGCGATAGAGAGAGAGACTCACAAAATGATTACTTTTTGGAAATAAATTCTTTCCTGTTGTTTCCATACCGGCAGATTGGATGGCTGTGCCAGTTATTCTGAAATGTCAGTCACTCTGAGTGGAAACCTCAAACCCTCTTTAGCCCTCGTAGGACACCTGACTGACGCTCAAGAGTTCAAGAGGGCAGGGGGATGGAGAAATGTGACCTAATGCTGGACAAGGCATGGCAATCAGCTGGAACCTTTCTATTTCTTTTCTGAGACAACATGTCTGCTGACACACATAAATACAACCCTGTTTGTAGCAACAAGCAGCATAGGCACACACAGATAGAGTGTATGTTTTAAGGTTAAGTTTCAGTTTATTAGAAGTTGGTCCATATTTTTGTAGCTGTAGTTGTAGTGGCCATTATTTAAATATTTACACAAATTCCAGGAAGATAAGGGAATCAACTGACAGAGCTAATGTTAGCTTGCTAATACAGTATAACCACGTTATATTGAAAATTAAAAGGCATAATATACCATATAGTTGTTAAATTGAAATAATAAAGATGATAAAATTGGGAAGACTTTATGACATTTCCCATAAAAAAGTTTATGCCGATAATAACGGGACAAAAAAAAAAAAAAAAAAAAATGCTGGTTAGGTTAGCATAACTGTATTATTCCCACTATGCAGATATCTGTATGAACATAACACAGTCTATATTTACAAAAGACTGGCTGTTTAGTTTAATATATCAGTTGGCCCCTTAACTTTTAAAGTTTTGAAAGTTATGTTACAGCACATTCTACAGTAATGTCATATTTCACTGTTGATTGCTTTTGACTGGATTTTGCTACAGATGTTTCCTAGAAAACAAATAGCACATTAGTCTTGGCTATGACATTTCTCAGCTTTTATTGATGCAATTCAATTTAGTCACTAGAGTGAAAATAGGTAGTAGTTTAAAATGAGAAATGCATTTACAAGTCTCTGGTAAATCCAAACCAAGCGTCACACTTATGTAACATGAGTCAAATGTTATAACATCATAAATGCACAAGGACAGAAAGGCACATATTTGCATTGTGTAGATTTATAGCAGTCAAACACGAGGGGACACTTGATTTACTTACTCCTCTGTAATATAACAATTGTAAACAGACCCGCCACAACAAACAACCTTGGTCAACATTAGACATTTTCACACTCTCATCTAACCTTTTTACACCAAAATTAATGTATATATGCAGATTATTAAAAAACAAACAACAAACAAAACTGACACCTTTCCCACTGCCAAGACAAGTTTTTTTTTTCATGGTGTGTCACGTTCCACGTCACAAAAGTACAGTACAAAGCAGCATAGAGGCCAGTTATGGCAGTTACTTTGTAACTGCATTTACTTACTACCTGAACAGAGACAGACAGAATTTGTGGCTGAGATGGCAAACAGTTGCAGAAGTTACTGACAGACAAGCCTCCATTGCCTCTGTGATAGCTATTGTTGATAGTGGGACCCCAACCAGTCATTCCACCAGGAATGGGAAGAAAATTATCGTCTCTGATTAGAGCTGGAGCCCATAAATACTCATCACTACTGCAGGGTTATTTGACTTGGGAATGAATGCAGACTGTACCCTTTGCAACTTTCACCACACATTTGAGACCATCAGCTTATTAATGCTACCAAATAATCTTGGAAACTATAAAAATCAATAAAAGCAATGCATGCAAAGCTCAGAGAGATTTATAGGACAAAGAGAGTATAGCAATGGCGTTGACGTATAAGGATGTCTTTCCATCACAATGTGGTAATGAGCTAAGCTCTTATGCAACAAATTTCCAGTGTACAAATAAGCATACACATCCCTCCCTACCTTTCCCTCCTGCCCCATGCCTCTCTCTCTCTCTGAGGGTCTGAGTAGGAGCAAACTCATCAATCACCAACTACACAGAAAAGACAAAGAACCAAATTCCTGGAAAGGAGTAAAGGACAGAGGAGTGCATCGTTTTTAAGACACTTATGTAACCCTGTCAGGTGAATATCAGGGCTGAGCTGTCTGAGTAAAGGAAACTAATGAATGCAAATGACTGTCTGGAATGAATAAAAGAGCAATGTATACAAAAATGTATCTATACAAGTTAACGCAACTGGACCAACCTGAAATGGCAAAAATGGAAATCATTTTATTTGCATCTAGATACAGCTGTAGGCAGACACGTTTTATTACTTCTGTTTTGGAGGGTGGCCATTTCTCTGTGTTTTGCCTTCCAACAAACAGATGGGGCTCTGTTAAGATGCTGGACAGGATCATCTCTGGGACAGGTCTCCCACTTTCCTCCTGTATCTTTCCCTTTTCCACCTCAAGTGCTGAAGTTTTATTGACAGAAAATTAATCAGCAGCTATGCTGATGATCAGTTAAATGTTTATTTTTTAAGTAAAAATACCAAAAACTCACTGGTTGAAGCTTCCTTGATGTGAGGACTTGATGGTTTTCTCTCTTATATAACTGTAAACTGAATTTTGGATTGTTGGATGGACAAAAAGGACATTTGACGTCATCTTAATTTTGATGACGTCACCTTAATCTGATATAGTATCGGCTACAGGTAGGTATTTGTACTGTCTTGGCTGGCCCTGTCCATTTCTATTGCAGACCACTTCCTGTAATTTTCCAATGATTAAAATGCAGTCCAGAACGATTAGTTAAGTTACTCAGGGGCATGTATGTTATGTATATTTTATTCCCCACCTCCCTGTTCCCCTGTAATGTCTTTATGCTAGCCTGAACAACTCCAACTTTGTACATTGTACAGACAGAAATAAAACAAAAATGCATATGTCCCAAAATGCTGAACTACTTCTCTAACTCCTACTGGATGTTAACATGCTTAACATTTAACATTTACCAGCAGAAAGGTTTTAAACTAAGGATTTTGGTGGCACTAGACAAAAAGATGACCAAAAGCCCACCCCCACAGATATTACTATCCTCAGACTCCTAGCATCAATAATCCTACTGTAGCACTGAACATCAAGGGGCTGAAACACCTTCTTCATCATAAAGGAAAAAAACTTGTGAACATAATTTCCCTTTTTTCTTTCTTCCTTTAGTTCTATGTTTATATGCTTTGCCCTATTTTCTTTGCCTACTTTATTGTTTTGTTCTAATCTAATTTTAAAAAATATGTATTTCTACATTTTCTGTGTTTATAGCATGGAGGGGGGCTACACAACTGCATTTCATTGTATGCATTGTATAATGAACTTGCTTTTATAATTTCCAGCAACCAGAGACATTTTTAAGGGTTTCACCTCAGCCACAGCTTTATATTTGGTTATCTCACCTATTCTTCTCCTGAATTAAAAAGTTTGAAAACTATATATTGATTGCCTTCACGCAGACAGAGGAAAAACAGACAGAAACAGTGGAATGCAATTAAAAGCATATGGGATCTGATTTGCTTTAGAGCCGTGACCACAACACTCTCAGCTCACTTGATCTTTGTGTAAAAAAAAAAAAAAAAAAAAAAAAAAAAAAAAAAAAAAAAAAAACCCTGAATTTTCAGTACAGCCTGGTCTCCACAACAAATAAAAACAAACCTCTTTTATCTCCATTGACAGTCTGGTGATATGGACTAAGTTGTGAGTAAGAGGACTGATATTACAGTGATCTTACACTCTTACGCATTCGCAGAAAGATGTTTACTGTAGCCTGTATGATACAGAAGCTCCAGCAGAAAATATTATTGATGACGTCACCTTGTCTCCAAGAGTCAGATCATATAAACAACAGTTAGATCTGAGCTGAGCGGGAGAGCAGGCGGTTTGGAGGAGGGCCGTGATATTCCTCACCTCCTCTCTGAGAGCAAACATACAGCTACCCACATCTGTCACGAAGTGTGTACATGTACTCACACACTCATATACAATGATGGCAGGTCTCTCTACACACACAGGTAGACTTCACCTGATGATGCAAGGTGCTGTTAGGATTTGGTAAACAAACACACACTTGTGGACATGAACACACAGTGGGACGTGCATTTGTGAAAGTAGCCAGGGTTGTATACACTTGACATTTCAAAGTAGCGAATCAGTGTTACTGGCAAGAAGTAGTCAACGCTGAGTGAAAAAGAGGGGGGGACAAGTTCACTGACTGTAGTGGTTTCATACTGGGGCCATGGTTCCCGCTCTTCTTCTGAACTGTGGTCATGTTTCCAGGGTATTTCTCGGTGTGTGACACATAATGGAGATGATGATAATAATGTTTGGACAGGCAGTGTGGCTGCCCGGAAGGATTATGGTGGATGGAAATAAAGGAAAAGCAGCCAACTCTGTCATCACCTCCTTTTTTTCCCTGGGCATGTGCCACAGTGCAGTACGCATACATTTTAATGGTCAAGTCATTAACGAATAACAACAAGCTAGTTCATTGTTCTTTCAAAACAACCCATAGAACAGTTTTGTGATCTGGCACAGATCAGTCAGAGTGGCATTTTTTGTCAGTGCATTCCAAAACCATGACAAGTGAAAGATAGTGAAGTTTGTAATTCATTTTTATGGCCTCCAATAGCATCTCTCCTTCTGGTGCATCTTCCCCAATACATAATGTCCACTTACAGTGTTTGCAGACAGCTTGTGTGGGGGAGTAGCAAGAACTTATCAATATATGTAGACTCATGGCATACATACATTACATGCAAAATGCAAATGAAAGAAATATAACAAAATCCATGCAAAAATTAAAATTGAAATTGAAATTCAGTTAGCATCAAACAGTAATTAAGCAATACGTTTTACAAGTTGACCTTGCTGATTGTGGTATCTACAGACCGTTTACTGACAACTGAGTTCCTGGCATATGGCACACCAAACTGTAAATGATGGTTCATGGTTAAAAGAAACCAATGTTGACTACTGGCAGGAAACACTAAGCCAACAGTAGCCTACACAAACTTGGTTGACCCAACCTTCAACATTAACATCCTCTCTTTTGCAGAATTAGAAGTAGGTCACACTACTACAGTCTTTGCTTCTGAGTCACGAAAGTCATAAGCAGCATTGACAAAACAGGTCCCCAGTTTAACCATAAAAATAGCAATTAATAACTTTCATAACTGAGGTAAAAATGTTTTGTCTCCTTTTGAAGCAAAAGCACATCTTTCTTCTGTCAATCTGAGGAATAAACACTGAACAATAAATCAAGACCTACCATACTGTAGCTATGGGAAAAACAAAGATAGTAACAAAAAGAGAGTTGAGAAGTTAGTGAAAGTGGTCTGACTATCATGACAAACTAACTTGTGTCACAGATATTAAGCCATGATCTGTTGCAAGCTAACCATTCTCCAGGATTATTCAGGGCAGATTTATGGAAGATGCCACAACATAAATGAAATATTGATTACAATTTAGTGTAATAGAAATCTTGAGTTATTAAAAAATAAATCAAGTACTGTTTAGTAATGCACCACATTCCAGTTTGGCACAACAGCCTCCAGCCTCTCAAGGTCAAGTGGTGGGAACTTGTGGCAGAGGGATAAAGGGCACTGACAGAAAGGCACTGACAGAAAATGAGCTTCAGTTTTATTAACTGAAAGTTAGACCACCATAGTTTATTTGCAATCAACACTACGTAATGATAATAAAAACAAGAAAAAACAGCAACCAACTAGATCAATCTCTGTTATAAACAGAGAGCTGTGAGTATGCAAAATTTGTAGATATGTTATATTCCCTGGCATTAGTTAGCATGATTTATCAAAAATTAAAACAAGAAGCAGTAGCTAAGCTCAGTTCAAACATGGATTATATGAATTGTCTTAGATTTTCTGAAGTTGTTGACTGTTCTGCAGTCGGTGGGAATACAGTGAAGAAAGGACTGTGGCAGGATTGAAAGCAATAAAGTAATTTTGCCTGCATCAGTTTCTTTTGGAGCCAAGACGGATCCATTATTCAGTTCTATAGGTGTGTTTTGGCTCTAACATGTCAAACAATATGCTATTACTTGCAATGCTCAAAGTTCACACATAATGTAGCCCGATCTGCTGCAGTCCAATTAGTCATGCTCTTTGCAGAACTGTGCAAGAGTACATGGAGGAGTTATCTGAGGACACAGCTATAAGTGGATCATTGTCCTGAATCAAACCTCTAATCTATGAGGGAAAAACATAAAACACAAAGTGTCCATTTGAATATAAACACATAATGTGTGAGAATAAGAGATGAGTATTCAATAGAGAGCTGAAGAGGACAATACATGACCCAGGTCAAGCACCTCTGAAACAACTACAGCCCTCATAATGAGCTTGACACTGCGCCCTTCCTAAATGAGACACAGTGTTCAGCATGCAGAAATGGGAAAAAACCGACACCTACCATTTAATTAAATGATAACAAGCCATATGCTGATTATAGTATAGAAGGGGTTCATCACTGTTCTGGGACTTTGAGGACCAGATACACATTTTGTATCAAACCAGAAATTGTGTTTCTGTCACACTTCATGCATTATACCTCTAAAATGTGAAATAATGTCTCATTATAAGGCCTGGTTTGTAGGTAGCCATTCAGTTAGTTTTGGTTGAATTCACTCAGGTTTTTAGACAAGTGCGTCTTTAATTATGACATTTTTAGCTGGTGTACTGACAATATTGAGAAGTTTTGTTTAAAAAAAAAAAAAAATCAAACTCACTTTTCCTGACCAAAACCAATATTACTTGGGGAAAATCCACAGAACATGTTGTCAAGAGTTTCCTTTTTCTCCATTAGTAAGTTCCACTGAAAACTGTTTAACCAGAATAATCCAGAATGTCCAGAGAAAATGGGTCGATTTACAAAAAACATTGACAAATCAGTCAAACCACAAGGTTCACTCTGCTGTTCTGTAGCTTTCGATCATATTACGCAGCCTTCTTCCTTTCCTTTTTTTGATCATTTCATCTGACTTGACTTTACTCCACATTGACTTTTAAGTTGACACTGAACGTACATTTTTTGGCAACAAATCTCACCACAAGGTCCATTGGTAGCTGTTGTGTGCTGTTGTTGTATTTTTTTATGTATTATTTTCTTAATGCTGTGTCCACAGAAAACAAAATTCCATTCACCTTCATTGTATAAGATGGAGGCATCAATCTCATGTATCTCAAAAACCAGACATATAAAACTAAAACTCTAAAACTATCTGCATGGTGAGATACCACTAGAGTTCTGGTCCTTTAAGACAAATACTTATTTCCACCCTTTGATATGGTGTCATCACTACTGAATCAACAAAATAGTTTGATGCTGAATTAAGAGGGAAACCATGCTGTGGTTATGATTCTCATCTACTGTTCGATGTGGTCTCTTCCACCAAACCGAACGTGACTGAAATCTTATTTGTCAAATCTTGTTTGTCAGAGAGGGCACAGCATAAGTGGAACACAACCATTAAACATTTGCAGTTCTGTTGAACGCTTGGATTTAATAGCTTCCTTTGGCAGCAATTCTGGACCATTGTTCTTTACAGAGCTGCTTCAGATCACCTAGAATGTGTGAGCAGCTCTCTTGAGGTTATTCTGCAGCATCTCTCAGTTAAGGTCTGAGCCTTGACTTCAAAAGACAGATTTGCCTTGTTTGAAGTTATTCTGTAGTAGATTTACCTCAATGTTTAGGGTCATCGTCTTGTTGCATCACTGAGGTTCTACTAGGCTGCAGCTGATGGACTGCCACACTAACATTGTCTTTTAAAATAAACTTTGGAAATAATTTTCCCCTCAATGTTGGTGAGCCAAATCATGATGCTCCCTCAACTGGGCTTCACTTTTGGGATGATGTTTGCACATTGGTATACAGTGCTCCTTTCGTTCTAAACAATTCTTCTTTAGTGTCATTAGTCCACGAAGCATTTTCCCTGTAGTGCTGTGACGTTTCATTGTGGTCCTGGAAAACTCCAGGCGCGCAGTGATGTGTTTTTCTGGAGAGCATGATGTACTGCCATGGACACCATGCTCCATGCAACCACGTACCATGATTTGTGTATGGTAGACTCATGAACAGAGATGTTAACCAGCTCCAATAATTCCTTTAAGCCTTTAGCTTTTACCCTGGGGTTGTTTTTAACCTCACTGAGCAGGCTGCGCTGAGCTTTTGAAGTCATCTTAGCTGGGCACCCACTTCTAGGGAGAGTAGCCACAGAACTAAATCGTCTCCATTTATAGACAGTTTGTCTAACTGCAGACTGATGAATATCTAGACTCTCTGTAATCAACAATTCTTGATCCTAAGTCTTCTGAGATCTTATTTGTGAGGCATGGTTTTCATCAGAATGTGCTTCTTGTGAATATCCAATTCAAAATGTTTTTCAGGGCTCAAAGTAACTCTAACCCACACCTCCAATCTGATTTCTAATTGGACTTCAGGTTTGCTATCTTCTGACTCCAATTAGGTTTGTTAATGTCATTAGCCAAGGGGTTAATATACTTTTTCCAACCTACATATGAATATTTAAATTATGTATTCAGTATGAAAAAGAACAACACAATGCTTTGTGTTTCATTAGTTGAAATAGATTGTATTCATTCACGATTGTAACTCTTACTACTTAAATACATGTTGTGCTAACTGTAAAAAATGCTAAGTGAATTATCGTCCTGGGTCGCAACTTTAATCCGGGAAGGAAAAATGAACAAACACAAATCATTGTTTGATCAGCCTGATAACTTCATTATGCCACTACCTTTCACACACACACACACACACTAAAACAGGACACTAAACACAACAGAGACAGACAAAGCAAGCAGCTTTGTGGAGTTATGTCTGCTGAGAAGAGCATTAGAGTGTTGCTGATGAGTATCTGCAGAGACACATATACACACAGAGACAGAGAGACATTAAGAACTGGTTCATGGGTACAATTCTAGTGAAGAGCAAACAGTGAAGGTCTGTCCTTTTCTCAGAAAAAGAAAATAAATGGTCTTATCTGCAATCACCAAGAACAGACTCTTCTCTCTACACTGATTTCTCTGTCAATTTACTGTACAAAAGCATGTGACCGGCAGAAACACCTTGCACAACCCAACACTAGATACACCACTTAGCCCTTAAACTGTTTAAACTGTGGCTATGAAGTGTTTACATGGGTATTAAAAAGTCACTGTTACTGTGTGCCAGGTCAACATCATGCACATTTTGTACTGTACAGTATGTGCCAATTTGTGCTATGTCTCACTGACAATGAGTCACAAGACGAATGAGAGAGCTAAGTACACGGCTTTCCACACATCCTTGTTCCATGTAATTACATTTGATGTTTCATCTAAAGGTTTATAATCTCATCTGTCAGGTAAATTGCTCTCTAAATACTGGAGCGAAATTTGAGCAGGATGTTAACATCCACACCTTATAAATGACTTAATACATATTTTTGTTGATACAGAAACTGAAATGGGGAACCATGAAAATGTTAACTACAAGAAAACAATTAAATGAAACAAAATCAGAAATAGTGGTTTTACATAGAACCCTGCACAATGATTTCACTGCTAAAAGGAAGTAAAATCTAAATACTACATCAGTGGATTTCCCCTCAGATCTAAAATTAGCTGTTGAAGGGATAGAGACCCCTAAACAAACAAAACATTTTTTTTTACGTATTTTCTTCTGGGTAAAAATCTCTAAATTTCTTTTTCAATGCAATAGAGTGTGCACTGAAACCTTCCACCTTCCATCAGCAAGAGCAGAAGTCTACATGCCATGCTAGCAGTTCTGTGAGGCCATTTGTATCAACATTGAGCTCAAAGGCTCAGTCATGCTTTGGGCTACATGCTAACACAATGACAATGCTGACCTTCTGATGTTTAACAGGTATATTTTCATAATCTTATTTTAACATGTTAACATGGTTACATTTGCTAATTAGAACTAAATACAAAGTGCAGTTCAAAGTGATGGGAATGTCATTAGTTTTGGAGGTATGTGGTCATAAGTCAAAGCTACATGAAGTATCAGATGATTACTAAAGTTATTATAATTCATCCTGTGGGAGACATAAATGTCTGTACCATATTTCATGACAATCTATCCACTAGCTGTTAAGACATTTAACCAAAAATCACAACTGTGAACCACAATAAAAGTTAGGGGATCACCATCCTCTGGTGGCAATGAACGTGCCATGGCAAGCCATCCAATAGTTGCTGTTTTTTAATTCAATCTGGACCAAAGTGGCAGACGAACTGACAGACCAACTTTTTTTTTGTTGGTGATTCTCTCAACCAAAACAAGTTTATTTAACATTAGGTAATCACTAAGCAGATCTCTATTTAGAATGGTCTTAAACTGAAACAGACACAACCAATCTGTGAAACCAGCCAGTAAAGTCATGGATGACTTGTGAATGGAGTAATGACAGTGTTTTCATGCTGAGGTTTGTGACGCAGGTCAGGCCCTGTCTGCTCTTTGTCTCCCTGTCACGCCAAAGGAACTCATTTGTCCCCGGAGAAAGATGGATGAACTGTTGTAGAAAAAGAGCCTGTGGGGGGTGTCTAAACACCTGGGGCAGAGTGTGTTTTCTGTGTGAGTGTGTGTGAGGAAGTCGCTGTCGTTCCACTGGCCTGCTTCCTCATTAGTGTCACAATCCTGCCCAGCATGGACTTCCTTCCATGGACAGAGAGGTGTCTGTGTGACAAACACACACACTCACTTGATCCATACACATTCAGATAATACTCACACCCCTGCATTCACAACTTCTATTATGTCATCTCTACACATCTGCACACACAGACATACATCTACAATGCACCTGCCAACTCTGACGCATTTCTGGAAACAAGTCTGTCCTCTGGTAGAAGACGTCCTTATCCTGCCTTTCACTAAAATCTTTGGTGTGGTAACTTTGAGTTGTTTATAGCCAAAAGCTTAAGGAGAATAAAACAGGCAACAAACAACAATCCTCCAACCTAAATGACCATATACGGCATTTATCCCTAACCTCTGAGAGGACCCACAGGAGTGTTTCCTGTATTAGTAATCCCTCGGTAGCTGGAGATATGCCACAGACAAACTGTTAAAAATCTATAACATTTTTGATAAGGTTAAAGAATGACTGTGATCATAGTTTAAAAAGTGTTTGCTGCCACTCAGAAGTTGGAAATAAACAATTGTATAAGTCTAATATTTCTGTCATGTTATCTTGACATATTGGGGGGATGATGTTGCAGTTTTTGAGACAGGCCTTGTTTTTCTTATATTTCAAATATAAGATTCAGCCCTTCTCTCCATCCCAATAACTTTTGTACAGTCCCTTAAATTAGACAAAAATTATGCACACAAGATTGAATTGGGTCAACTAGAGTAATTATACAGAGCATACCCAAAATAATTTCATTCCAATCCCAGTGTGAAATAATTGAAAAAGGATGCCCTATCATTAGTGAATGAACTGTCAACTTTATAGTACAGCTCACAAAATCTTGTCAAAAGGCCCACAGGCTATGTAATATTACACACAATATTGATAATACTAGGTAATGATAGGAGCGTTTTGTCCACCAGGAAGTGCGACAAAATCCACTGAACCACTCAACAAACAAAACACACTGACTAGCACACTTATGCACATCTAAACTCTGCTTATTTACATTACAAATAATGGTTGCAGCAAACAAAAAGGGGGAATTATTCTACAGATATTACAGCCTTTCCTGTCAGCTGTTTTAACAGTTCCCGTCAGAGAAACCAAACTCCTCTCACCTTCACTTAAATTGTTTGTCTAAGGTTTCACTTCCTTGCCCTGCCTGGGGACCGTACAACCCTGCCTGGATATCCTGAAGCAGTTTGAGTGGGGTTTGGAAATGTTTCAAACCTCCAGTGATTTTTTTTCTTTATTTAGCAGTATTTTATCCAATTATTGCCTAATAATTTTGCCCTAAAACCTGGCCTCAGACCTTTGCACATGACGCAGGATGAGGTTGCAGTGTTTGTGTATAACGTAATATTTTGGTGTCTGCACAGTAGCCAGACTGTTTTGCCTGTCTACAGGGAGCCCCACCGAGGCCATTAAAGTAGCCAGGAGCGGGAAGTAGTAAAGAGGGCAGGTAACACGAGACACCCAGGGACATAAATACTGGCACTTCTGAGCTACCAACATACAAGGAAAGAGAGCCAAGAATCTGTGTTTCTCAAAACTTGGACACCTGGAGAAAGAGGGGAAGAGAAGAAAGAAAGAGAAACAGAGAGAAGGAGGGTGGGGGTGTGGGTCGAGGAGGTAGAGTGAGCTTTGACCAGAATAGAGTGAGGGTTAGAGGAAAAGGAGGGAGCTGCTGCCATGGCAACTGCTCATGTTGGCATTTTGGGGACGTGCACAGCAGAGTGTGAGGTGAGAGGCAGAGTGATAGGTTGGCAGATACCGTATCTGTGACATTTAGACATGCTAGCCTTGCCACAATATCCCTCATTGAACTAGTGCCACATCAAGACCACGAGGCTGGCACTGGTCCAGCATTACCTCACCCTCCAAAGATGGTTTATAGCACCAAAGGGAGAACATAGATGATGCTGTTTCTGAAAATACCATGCTCAAATGAGACCAATAATAAATTCCTATGAATCGACTCCTAGAAAATATATCTATTTAGCTTCCAGATAGCAGCTGCATAGCTGCCCAATATTCACTGCACTACTACAACTTTTTCTGGGTGATAATTCCAGTAATGCAATGTATTTTATTGTACTGTAATTACTCAAAAATGGGTTCATATATGTGCTATGTTTATCAAATAAAGAACATACTTAATGTCAAAAGGTATCTCTTGTAAGCATTTATAATGATATGATAAGCCAAGATTCATGACAGGCTCTGACTATGGCACCTTAGCCTTGATCAACAATCAGTCAATAAATCTTTAACCTTTAACCCCAATGTGCAAGCAAACACATGGTTAGATGAACACATTGGTTACCCTGGCTGATATTCGTCTCTATTTGGAGTCGGGGGCTACGTCAGTGAGAAGCCCCAGACAGGTGCACTGCTGTGGAGGAGTTATTGCCACTGGAGCCTCTGGCTTTAGTTGGAGGTGTCACATAACAACCTATTATGAGATCCCAGCTTTAAAAAAAAGACAGCATACATATAGCTTCTGTATGTTTGTGTGTGAGTGTGTGTGAGAGTATTAGTTTTATTAAAGTACATTAGCTTCAAATGGATGTTCATATAAACAGTATATGCAACACAGAGACATTATAACTACTGTGGGTGTCATGAATGTTTCTACCAACAACAAACAATGAGTGACAGCACTTTGTCCCTAAAGGCAAATGTTAGGATGTGGTTTCGATGAGATAGCAGAGGTGAAGAGCCAAGTGAAACCTAAAGTTTTCATTGTGTCTGCAACTGTTTTATGTAATGGCCTTGGTGTGAAAATGTATATTTGTTGGGCTTTAAAGATACTGCTCATAAAACCAAATACAGCACGTTTCATGTCAGATTTTTGTCTCATTTTTATTTATTTTTATTTATGTAGCCCAAAAATCACAAATCACCTCCCTGAAGGTTTGCACTTCTGCTTTGAAAGTGGTGTGAGGTGTAGGCTCAAGTTGTGAACTAGGCCACAGATCCTGTTTGTTTCTTACAATAACAAGTCAGAATCATTTCTATGTATTTAGAATTACTCTAACAATCACGTTTGACGTATTACTGTAGCCATTCAGTGTACTACTGTGTATTTGCTATGTTCCATTGTTTTTGTGGCTAGAGCTGACCCATTACTACCTGAAAGTAGTAGTTGTTTTTTTTTTTTTTTTTTGTAAAAAAATATATTTGTGCAGCTGTAACAGAGCCATGGTTTGTTTCAAAGCACTCTATTATTACCTCTGCATTCACACTTGCCAACTGCAAACAAAACTGTTGTTCATAAGTTAATACAATAAATGCTTTTCACTACGCAGACTGTTTGGGGCAAAGCCTCCTTTAATTCAGTTTCCAAAACCACTGCACCAAACTCTGTTTGAAAATCTTCCAATTGAAGTCTGAATTGCTTATAGCCAAAAACCCCTCCACAAAGGAAAATAAAACATTAGAAAACCAAATAGTTGTTGTTAGTCGGAAAGTGCACATTTCTAAAATAAAATTGAGGCGTTCTCCTCCAGTAAGGACACTACAAACACAATGGATGTTGTGACTGGAAAACACAGTGCAGGTTTATGGCTAAAACTAGCATTACCAACAGGCAATTAAGTGTTTTGTTTAACAAAAAAAAAAAAAAATCTCACGTAGGTTGGGGTGTCAGCTTGGTTTATGGGTAAACCGATAAAAGTAAACATCTGTGTTTGTTTTTTTACGACAGATCCTCCAGCTCCTCATCTCCAGCCATCTTTCCTGTTTTGCTTGTATCATATTTTCTCTGGTACCTTCTTGCTTATACTTCCTCCCTTCTAAATACAACCCTTATCTCTCCTGCCCTCTCACCTCATCACTCCTCATCTCCTCCTTTCATCCCTCCTCCTGCTCTCTCTCTCTTGTCCTCCTCTCTTTGACCTCCTCAGTGCATTCCTGCACGCACTGGGCCACTGTTTGGTGCAACGAGTGCAGGATTGACTATGGCCCATATTAAATAACATTCATAGAGAGATTGATGAGGTACTCTCCGTCCACTGCCCTTTGTTCTGCTCTTTGAATCCCTGCTGGCAGAAAGAGAAGCTGAGATGAAACACATCTCGTACATGTTTCCGTGACTTGATGAAACTAAGAGGAAAATATTATTTTTTCTTGTTCTTAACTGTGGCTCAGAACAACAAACAGAAATTGTGGATATCCAAGAAGGGTTGAATCAAGGGCAACTGGACTTGGTTGAAGATACTTGAACACGTTTCACCTCTCATCCAAGAGGCTTCTTAAGTTCTCAAGTTTTAATGTTTTAGAACCATGACCTGGATGACTGGATCTCCTCAGACAGAAATTGTGGATCTCCTTAGCTCATGTTATGCAACAGAGAATAGACAATGGATGAAAAAAAAATCTTATACCTTACAGTTGAAGGGTAACAGTTGGATAGGTGCACTTATAAAGGCAAGATTCATTATACTGGGTTTGCAGTAATGAAGTCAGTTATGTTTAATTTTCTGATCTGGTTCTTCACTGAAACCAGAGCTTATAGGACTAGGTGAAGATTGTCTTGGATGAAAGGTGCACAGTCGGAATAGAAACCATTATAATTGACCCTTCACTGCTCTTTGAAGCCTTTTGACCTCTGGATTTATGAGAACACATCAGGACAAGATTTCACCTTCAAGTGAGTAGGGATTTTATTAATCAATAAAATCAACTAACTTTCAAAACTTTGATTTCCAAATATAACAGCAGCACTATCTTTATCCACTATTGTGTTAAAGCTTTTACATAAGAACCAGCTAACTTTGTATGAATTTCCTGGTCAGACAAAGACAAACAGAGGGAGATGATGGAAAGACCATACTGACCACCCCATAAGCCTTGTGCCTACGTGTGTTCCATACTCTTCAAATGTATGTGCAGTGTTGTTTTACCCTATTGCATAACAGTTCCACATGGTCCAAACACCTTTCACCTATACAGCTAACAGACACTTATTGTTTGGTGTTGACCAAACACCAGCTACCAAACTTTGAAATAACACATAAGGCTTCTTTTCGGGAAAATGTCACAGGGGGCCTGCTCGCTTCATATGAAAACACCTACACAATGGAAAGGCACAATGGGATTTAAAAAGCCAACTCGTTGACACCTTTCCACATTACCACACAGCCAGGCACCTACGCACACATACAGTGTGTACGTGAAGAGGGTCGGGAGAGTTCAAGAGCCCTTTGCCTCACATATATCCTGTATGACAGCATTTCATCACGGAGGTCGACTGGACCAGGAAGTCAGGTCATACCTCTGTGAGGTTCTCACAGCTAAAATGCCGTAGAAATGGGAGAGAATATTTCCTGACTCTGTTATGACACCACAACACAAAACAGCTGCTTTGGGTCAGTGGCTGTCTATTATGTGGAAATTTTGTGCACATGTGCAAGCAGACCTCACTAACCTGTTTGTGACTGTGACGTGATGATGGCTCTGTAAAAACAATGAGCCTCCTTTATAGTTTTTATCATTACGCTCAATAACTGCGGTGTTGAAAGACCGTGAAATCTGAGGACCAAATGGTAATAAAGTCTGAAACACGCATGTAGCAGTGCCACATATGTCTGTAAACTGTTTGTTTTGCAGTCAGTGTATCTTACAGGACACACTGATCAGCTTTATCTGATCTAGATTATCTGTACCATCTCAACCTTTATCTCGTGAGAAAGGAACAAAGTGTTGAAGAGTAGCTTTCCTGCACAGAATACTAAAAGGTACTGGGCACAACTGAGGCATAACACTAACACTAAAGAATATGTTTTAAAGTATAGCCTAGACAACTTTACAGTGTGTGCGTGGGGCTTTGCTGTGACAGTGAAACATTAGAACATGAGGCACTGGCAAACATATAATTAAGAGCATGCACGGCTCTGTGGATATTTCCACTCACCGGGACAGAAAAGAATAAGGTTATGGGTGGGACCTGATACACTGATAGAGTTGGTCCAGGTTGCATAACATATTCTCAACACACACACATATACACAGAGAAACACACACGCAGAAACACACACACATATTGTGTTGGTGGCCTTTAGAAGTTGTGTTTCCCTACTCGAGTGATAACATGTTGAGAACAAACAACAAATACCACAACAAAACAATGACATTGTGCAGAAAAGAGCATGGTTTAAAAGGAAGTATAATTTACAAATATGCATACTTTTCTCTTCTTTGTTGGTGACAGTAAAAAAATAATTTACAACATACAGTAGATGGATGGTTTGTATGGCCCTTTTCCCCTATTATTCGCTTGCATTCTTAAATTCAAACACACTACTCGTCTCCCAGACGTTTGTCATTACTGATTCCTATCCAAGCCTTTGTATGTTCCAGTTATTTGGGGGGGGGGGGGGGGGGGATCTGGTGTTGCTAAACCCTGATGTTACAAAAAGCCTGTTTGTGATTTCTGTTCTCATGCGATACATACTTTTCCAATTTAAACTCTGGTTTAAATTGGACGTCTCTGTCCAACACTGACCTACACTGAAGCCCGCTTTGCCACTTCTGCCAAACTGCTTGTTTGACTCAATCAGTCACTTTATTTGTTCCCAAAGGGCAGTAGGTTACTCAATAGTGAAAGACAAAACACAAGATAAAAACTCAACTGAAATGAGTAATTGTTATATCTCTAAATGAGAGATGACAGCACTGCAAAAGCATAAAAAAAATAAATAATCTAGTTGGTAGTATGTTGATCATCCCATATCTATCACAATAGCTTATATATAGTATCATTATATAAATAAAATAGTAAACAGGTTCCAGACTACTGACTGATTATTTTGTGCCTTTAGAGCTGTTGTTAGCAGAGCACACACCTCAGAGGAAGTGCACCTGTCCTGTGTCTCATGATTTTACATCCATTTGATTTCTTTCATGACTGGAACTCAGAATATGCAAGATATGCAGCTTTGGCTTTATATTACTTATCTGTCTGCATAAAGAATTAGAGGAATTAATTGTGCCATGATACAGGGTGACACAGGTTCACCTGTGTGTAATGCAGAGTGATTGTTTGGTACTGTAGGTATTTGCGTATTATATCATTGTGTCAGCATGTGCATGTTTGTGTAGTGAGTGGGCACAGACAATAGGCCTTTGTCTCACTGCATCCTATTTTTCTCTTGTAGGCTGACACAGACATTCATACACAACAACACGCACACACCACACACACAGACAAGCACACACTTCATCTACACACAGTTCCTCCTGGCTTCTGTCAAGTTACAACAGTTTAGAGACAGCAAAACAGGAACAATCTGATCTTCTCTTCCTGCCTCACACTTCCTGCCCTCCCCCTCCTGCTCTGATAGAGTGAGAGAGACAAACAGATGAATTAAGAGGAAAAATAAAAACTCAGGGGGATGAAAAGAAAGCAAGACGGGGGTTGAAATGAATAAGAGTGAGAGAGAAAGAGGGTAGCAGAGGGAGAGGCAGATGTGGCTTGTGTAGTAGGTGTGTGTGTGTGTGTGTGTGTGTGTGTGTGTGTGTATGTGTGTGTGTGCACACGCGCACGAGTATGTGAACAGGAGGTAGTCTGCAGTGAGGATGTGGCCTGAGATCATGGGAAAACAGTGGGACTGCAGGAGGCGAGAGCTGTGGTAGGCAGGTGTTAACTGCAAGCATTTGATATGAAACATCCACCAATGAAATCTTTGTAATCACACTTGTATGCACATCTGCAACAAGATGTCTTCCATTACTTTACCATGTCAGTTACTAATTTTCCGAGAAGCTTTAGATTAGAATTAATTTGTTAGTGTTAGATGCAGAGGCAAATGCAAAACAGTAATGATGCATTTTAAAGGATCGTATTGGTGTAACTTTATTACTTTTATTGTTTAAAAAAAAAAAAAAAATCCCAGAAGAGAGACCATGAGAGAGACCAAAGCTAACAATATATCCTATTAACTGTGTAGCTATACCTATATACAGGTAGTATATGTCTATGCTGTTCATACACACATTACAGTTTGAGTTGAAACTGGGGCTACAACTTACAATTATTTTTATAACTGATTAGTCTGCTATCTATTTTCTTGAATAATTGCTTGCCTGCTCTGTAAAATGTCAGAAAATACAGAAAAACACTGGTCACAAAATGTTCAGATTGACTATTTTGTCCAACCAACAGTCCAAAAACTAAGAGATGTTCCATTTCATATCAATAAATACAAATAAAAACAGAAAATTCTCAACAATTTAGTAGTTGGAACCAATGTTTTGCATTTTTCTAGGAAAATTAACATACTGTGTCAGTTAACAAAATGGTTGCTGATGGATTTCCCATAAAACCACAAAATAGTTGTTTCACAACTAGATTGCACAAATTGCCATTTGAGATTAGTGACATGGCATGTAGCAACCAGAAAAGTAAACAATAACGAAAGTGAAAAGTAAGAGAACATTAAAATCAAAAAACAAAACAACAAAATAAAAGAACGCTGATAATATAAAATCAAAACTCGTGCAGTTTGTCTACACTGCTTTTCTAGTTAAAATAGGCTGAGATACTCTACTCATAAGCCTATATATACTATAAATACTAATTTTGTGATCTGCCTGCAAGTCAGTCGTACTTAAATTTCATACTGGTTGCAAACAAAAATAGAGTTATTCGGAACACTTAATTTAGTGGCAACCTCGTTTGCCCTTCTACTGAAAGGTCACAAATGCACGTTATGAAGCGAGTTTACGAGATACACACACACACTTATTTTCCCAAACTCTCTAACACACACACGCACACACACACACACTTTGAGCACCTGATGAGCTGCGGTTCAGAAGAAGGAAGTGAAAACTCAGTCCATCTGCTTTGACAGGAAGTCAACAGAAGCCACATACAGGCATGCTGACGTCAATCAGAGCCACAGGAACACCTCCCCACAGCGCACACACTCATACACACACACTCACATTACTCACAGTGATGCATATATGCCATGATAAACACTAATCCAAAACCATGCACCTTGTCAATCCACAATTGCAAGACTGAATGAAGCAAAGAACACACTGAAATACTCGATTACATACACATCATTGTGTTCGCTGAAGCTTACATTAGCACACACACACACAGTATAAACTATATAACTTGTCACTTCCCTTTTGAAAACATGAATTCACACATTTAGGTAATAACACAAACAAACCAACAAAAATCCATTTAACAACATTTTGGTCAACTACATAATATTTGGGACTGGAAATTAAAACACAATATCGCAGGACATGAACATATGACTTGACCAAAGGAATCTTTAATGTGATGAAGAGAAGGGGAAAGCCTGTGTGACTGTAATTTTTTAATAAATACATTAAGAGACACTGATACCTGCTGTATTTTGGTAAAAAGTGACTACATGTGCTGTAACGTCTGTGACAAAAAACAAAAGAAAAACACTGTTATCTTTGCTGAACTGACTGAGGTGTCATTTTCACTTGCTCTCCTTTGATGTCATATCTGGCCCAAGTTGGTTTCATATACAATATGTTGGTTATTGGATGGTTAACTACGTTCACAGTTCTCAGTTTCATTGTTGCTCATCTCTGTCTCTCTTTACACAACAACACATGTCAGTATTTTAACTGTGCAGCTTAGATAGTGTGGGAACATGTGCCTACACATGATTAAATTGAAAGACCTAATAATGCATATATATATATATATATATATATATTAATTCACATCTTACTCAAAACATTAGCATAGTTCTGCAGTAAAAACATAAAACTCTCTCTGTTGTGCTTCCTCACGTATAGTTATGTAAGATACAAACTTAAGCAGTGTATTTAAAGTAGTTCCATCAAATTCAATGATTTTTCAATGGCTTCCTGGGTCAAATTCCTCAAAATTCAAGGACATAACACGCAATGAGTTTGATACACGGACCAAGGTTAATAACTGTTGCAAAAAGCATTTTTATACTGAGAACTAGATTTTTAACAGACTTTACAGAGGCTCATAGACCACAATTAAAAAGAGATTGAGGCTTTAAAGTGTGAATACTTCTCAATTGTGCTGTGTTACAGTGATGCTGAGCTAAGTGGTCTCTTGCCTTCTCTAACACAGCACAGACTAACATATTGTGTAAGTTTAACAGAGACTTACTTTTTAGTTTAAGAGCTGAGAGAAGACAGGAGACACACATGCAGACAGCAGCATGTAACCTATTTAGTGATGTTAAGTAATAAAATAATTAAAAGAACTTCAATCTATATTTCTGCACAATATGTAAATTGTGTAGAAATAGACCCATATCTGCTTATGTCTATTTTCAAAAACAGTAACTGATATAATTCAAGGTGACCACAGCTACAGCTGTACTATATCTGACGTAGGATAATACAAGTTTTTAACCACTGCCTTTCAGTCTTCCAGGAGGTGAGTATCACTTTGAATCATGAATGTACAAACATTGTCTGGGCGACAAAGATCAGTCTGTGATATTTTTCACCTCCACTTTTGGCTCAATGTTATTCTCTTTCTAACTCTAGTTCAGTGTGATGCTGCACTAACACCCCGACATACACACACACACACACACACACACACACACACACACACACACACACACACACACACACACAGTATGCAAAAATTATTTGCAGACATGCATTCAAATGCATATAAAGTGAATGTAAAACACCATTTATCTTGGCTGAGCTGGTGAGCAGACACACACACTCACTTTTACTGTACAGCACTCATAGAGTCATTTGTGGTTGTACACACATACTTACACACTGCCTCTTACTGGCCTATACATGTACATGCACACACATACTATTCAGATACACACACACATACACAGCTTCTTAAACTCAAATGTGATGAGAGAAGAAAAGGGAGGTTTGCTGTTATCTTTGAGTGAAGTGCTTTAATAGACCTTTTTCTGTGTGTGAGTGTGAGTCTGCATGCGCCTGATTGTTTTTGTCTGAACTACCAGTTCAGTTGTGTTTGAACAAGGTTAATGAGCTTGATGACAAAATAGTCTGGACTACAATGTTAGAGCAGGAGACAGATGGCAAAAAAAGTGAAAGTCATCACGTAGGCTAGTTCATGAGGAAAGGACGAGACGGTTGAGAGAGGCAGGGAGGGAGGGAGGAGGGAATAATGAGAACAAGGAAAAACAGAGGCAGAAGAATGTTTCAGCCAGATATATACCAGATAGGTTTAAAAAAAAAGTGTTCTTCACACAGCTTTACAAAAGTTAGACATGTAGCAGACTGAGCCTCTTACCTGGGAGACAAACTCTGGTGATTGGAGGCTGAGTTGTTGCTGCAGGAGACCTTCTGAAAGAAAGACAGAAAGATGTGGGAAAAAATGTTACCAAACAAAGAATATAGCGCTATAATCGATAGATCTGCATCCCCACTGCTTTCAGCTATTTAACTCCACTAGCATCTGCAATTAACGGTACATGAATGTTTCTTTAAACATATAGTCATTAAATGTTGTATTTATGGCTCCAATGGGGTTTTGTGAGCTCTGGGCCACGCTTTGTTAAGCTGGCTCCAGAGCATCAAATGGGTAAAGCAACGAGGGCAAACTAAATTGTGTATTATTGTGGCAAAAGAAGAAAGGTATCCTGTTTTATTGTTTTACAATATTAAATGAGAGGGTATTTAATGTGGCTTTTTTGGACACTGATCACCAGAAAAAAGACAATTTAATGTCTGATAACTGAGATGTGATACACATACACATATAAGCCTTCTCTGTGAATAACTGAGGGAAAAGTGGCCTACATATGCATTTCTGGTGTATCTGCATCTGCAGTCCTACCTCCACTGGGAGGTATGATGGTGAAGGTGACTGCTGTTGCAGCTTTAAAGAACTGCGTTGCTTTCATTAGACTCACGTAAACTGTGGACTGTATTTTTGTAGAATGATAGACCACAGGGGTGTGAAAAAGCTCTACTCTAGAAGTACCTTTACTTTGGAAACTACTGATAAACATCAAGGAAGTATAGTAGTATACCAGTTATACTGTGTGTATTCTTGAGTTTATCATGTTGCTTTTAAAGATACATAATATGCTGATGACTGGATATAATATGCCTTTAATCACACATGGATTTTTTTTACACAATGCTGCAATTACGGCACAGTTTTCTTTCCAGATACAGTACAGGAAGTATTAGGCTATTTGGGAGACATGGGTTTATGTCATCACAAGCTTTTTCATTTCCCCCCCTCAAATATATATCATTGCATGTGAGACTAAAATATGATGCAGTGGCCACTTAAGTGGCACAGAATTAAAGCAAATGGTACAACAAGTACTTTAAATGCATACCAATGAAGCAATCCATCTGTGTGAGTAGTTGAGGGTGTGTGTGTGCTTCACCACAACAGAGCAATTCATTATAGTGCATTCTAATTGAGTGACGTTTATGGGGAAACTTTTCTTTAATTTCTCAAGAGATAGAAGGGGATGGATAGCTCTCACATTACAATCATGCTTTTATTTTGGCATCACTGTAATATTAAGCTACATTTCTCATCCCCACTCTAAAAATACTTAAAATGCCTCTGAAGGAAATCTGTATTTTCTCCCTCTCTCTCTCTCTCTCTCTCTCTGTGTGTGTGTGTGTGTATGTGTGGTCTAGGTATTCCTCATGTAATGGGGACCCAAGTCTATCTGTCACATTATAGGGACTTCTTCCTTAAGGGGACAAAAAGCAAGTCCTCATAACATAAACTGTTGAATTTTAAGGTGAAGACATGTTTTAAGGTTAGAGTAAGGTTAGGTTTAGTTTAAGGTTAGGGTGACGGTGAGGGTTAAGGTTAGGCAAATAGTAGTTATGGATAAGGTTAGACTAAGTCTCCAGGAAATTAATGTAAGTCAATAAAATGTCCCCTGAACTCATGGAGACAAGATTGTGTCTGTGTATTTATGTGCATTTGTACACAGCTTCTGCTGTGTTGGTGCTGTGTTTGCTGGACCACTTTAGCTGCTCAGCCGTGAGTGGTGGAAACAGCTGCAGTCACCCCGTTTAAAGTCTGTTTAAAGCTCAATATGTCCACCTTGTGGTGAAATGATGGAACTGTAGTCTTATGCTTAAACTAACCTAACCTGAGATTAGCCATTTCCTTTGACTTACTGTAGTTATTTATTTTTTATGATTTTAAAAGCTATGCAGAGGCAAGAATATTTTGGAGAAGCTGGAGAGTTGGATGTATTTCCACTTCAACAAGATTTATGACATAATGTTTAAGAGTCATCTTGTTCTCTGCTACAAGGGAATCCCAAGAGTTGAATCCTAAGAGTGTTTAAGTGTAAGTCCCTGTGATGGCTTGTGATAACATATAAAGCTCATATTTTATTGTCAGCTGCCTTTTTCGACCTTTGCAATTTTTCCTTATGTAGTCAGAGTCTGTAAACTTACAAACTACATCCACTGTGAACTGAAAGCAGGTGACAGAATAAAAAGTTGCATAAAATGTTTGATTGCTGGACTTACTTGCTGGAGGCACACTGAACATTGGTCAGCACAGTAAAGTTATTCCTTACACTTCGAAGGCTTGCCAGAACCTAGAAAAGCAGACGAACAGATAATTATTAGGATTTTATATTTTTTTAACAGCGTGGTTTAATTTCTGCATTTAATGTAACAGAGAATAAATCCATGACTATCTAGAGTTGATCATTATAAAATGATATGTTTATAAAGTAAATACTCCTTTATGACTTTTTTTTTTTTTTTACATTCGCTTAATCTGTATTGTTTAGGGTTACTCTAGCAGCCCAAACTGCTTACCAAGAAGAATTGGTAATATCAGTTTCATTTTGGATTACAGACAGTAAAATACTCACCTGAGCAAAAGGTGTTACAATTAGGTCATCACCATGTCTGAAAACACATAAAAGATAGAGATGTGGTAAGAAACATCCTCAAACTTGGTACACACCAAATACATCATATTCTATTGTTGCATAAAGCTTGTACACTAAGAGCTCTCTGCCACTGTGGTCATGGTAAAAAGGACAAAAAGTTGAGTAACAACAATAAGCAACAGGTGCTATGTGCCAGCCAGCCTCATCACTATAATTAACTGAAAGACTGAATGGACTCCAAAGAGGGAGAGGAGTATGGTAGGATAGTCGTGGGTCAAAGACAGGAGTCTTCTGTTCCAATGGGACGTAGCCTTGTAAGGCATTTAGCTCTGAGAGTACCCTATTTTTGTAGCCTGCTACAGGGCAAAATACTGAATTACTCTTCTGTGGGTTTCAAATCGTCATATAGCAGCCACAGAGGAACTGTATTAGCCACCCACACTGTAGAGTATCTATCACCAGATCTTCCACTGGGGGGCAGGACAGTAGTGCAGAAACAGATAGAGTATACATATCAGATTGTTTTACATTGTGTGATGCACTTGAGTGCACCCCAGGGAAAATTTGTCTTGCTAATGTATCATAATGTATATGATCATACCATGTTACTGAATTACACAACTGTGTTGTTTCAAACTATTGATTACAAGAAAATTGTAACTAGAAACTTACAAAATAAGTTAGTGCCTTGTCCAAACAAAAAAGATCACACAGAAGGCATAGAAAGTCATTATAAGCAGCTGTAAGTCTCTGTATACTGCTCTGTATACTACTTTTTTATATATATATACCTAAACCACTGCTGAGCAGTATACAGGGGTATACAGTACAACATCAAAACCTTAACATCTGCTGAACACATGTAAATGCATGTTAGCCTGAGTTTAGGTTTTTCAACACTGCCAACACACTGTATGTTAGAGCTCTGTAATCCTTTAAATAAAGTGCTAAATAATGAACGAGTAAATGAGTGAATGAATGAATGATTTTATAATATGAATACAGAATAAACTTCACCTTGACAGGGGTGATACTCCTGAAAATACTTATTGCTAGTAGGTGGCCTGACTACATGCAAGTTTGCATCTATATACATTAAAATGGAATGTGTGTCTTCCTAGAAATACAGAAATGCAGCCTTTCCTGTAAGTTTGTGGGCAGTCAGCGTGTGTCTGAGTAAGTCATGCATGAGTTATGTGTGCTTGCTGTGCTTATTTCCATGTGTCTCTACTTACAGTTCAGAGGCGATGGAGGAGTTGCGTGACATGGACTTGGGTGACAGATCATAGTCGCTGTCAGAGCGGTAGAGGAAGGATTCTCTGCGCTGGTTATGACCGGGGAAGTTAGTGTGGAGGACCAGACCAGAGCCAGGGGAGGCCTGGGGGTCCAGAGGGCTGCAGCTGGCAGATGGGCCATTCTCCACATCAAAACTGAAAACAGAAAAATATATATACTGTAAGATACATTTTCAGTCTTCATTTCTGTGATGTGAAATACAAGCAGAGCAAGAAACCAGAGAGAAATAAGAATATTTTCAGGCAGATGAATATTGGAGCTGGTTTTTAGATTCAAGCCAACCAACTGCAAGTTATCAAAACTGAACTTTGAGATTAATCTACAGTAACGCCTTTGGCTTTCCTGTAATTTCAGCAAATAGTTTTTGCCATTAAACTCTCCTACTCTGAGCTTTGAAAAAAATAAAAATATCAAATATTTTCATTTTCGAGCACTGGTCTTGATCATGTTCTAATGACTGGAAATGGGGAAGACAAATTCTCTCACATGTACTATCAACATCCCCTTAAGAGATAAGCCGTGGTCACATACTCTCGCACATAATTATACCCAATAGATACACACACACAAACACATACATAAATCAAGTTGACATGACCGGGCAAGAAAGGGCAGAGTGACATGCTAGAGTGCACAGTGTTCATTCACTGATGGAAATTAGGGAGACTGCAGCTCCTACATTCATGAGAAGGAGTGAGTGTAGGAATGAGACATTATTAAGGAGGAGGAGCACGGGAGGAGGATGGCATCATCATAAGGGTGGTTTTCTTTTCTCTGGCTGCGGTAGATCTTCCCAGACATCACTTTCCAAACAAATAGTGCATGTGACATTTATTTTTTGCTCATTTTCCACTGAAGTTTGAGTTCCTGCACGACGGCCTCTTTTACTACTCTGTCCTGCCATCACTTCTCCTTCTGTATAGTAAACACACACCAGCAGAAGGAGTGCTGGTTACACGACAAACTTGTACAAAAAACAAACATGCAATATTAACTGAAAATTCTGAAACTATTATTTGGAGTTCTGTGTTCAGTTATACTGTGTATTTTTCTTGTATCATTGTTCCTACTCTGGTCCGCTTCTGTTTATTATAATGAAATCTGGAATGGATCAGTTTATCTATGCAAGAGGATGTCGAGATGTAAAAGCTCCACTGGCTGCAGTTGCAAAACTCAAACTCAAACTCAAATTCTCATCTCATGACTATGATGCAAAGTATTGAAACCGCACATAAATGTTGTGCTTTAGTACAGGCCGCCACACAGTTAATGTGTCAACTTGTTAACTCCATTTTGTGGGACATTTTGGACTGGATGGGTGGGAATTTGCATGTTTGTTTTTTTTTAGTTAGATGTGAATGTTGAAGGGGGGGTTTATTTTGTTGCTGTTGTTATACAAATGATGGGAATCTGGGTGCAAAGACAAACAATGTCAAATATGCAGACAGACAAAACACAGCACAAACCACAAAAATTAAATCCAATGAAGGAAAGTTACAGTACAGATGTTTTAAGACACTCTTTTTCTCTTATTTGACCATCTGAGTGGCTGATAAAATGTCAAGGAGCAACAACAGCAAAAACGCAATTAACCTCAGTTTCAACCTTGAGTCCCCGTACTTCAGATCTGATGCTCCTCCCTGTGGTCAGAGGTCAAACAACCCTTTCAGGTGCAGAGAGTTCCAGATCAAACAATACCTTGGATGTCAAAAGTTAAATTTTGATCAGGGAGTTACAGTTGGTGTAATTTGTGATCCAAGTCCTGACTTTGTTAAAGCCTCGCTGCAGAGTCCTGGACCAATGGTGAATTGGAAGATGTAAAATGATATTTAAGCTAAAACATGACTTAAATCAGATGTTGTAAATGCTGCTTTTTTGGTTAAAGTATCTAAACTTCAAGTCTAATATTGTCTGACACAGCAGGCCAACATTTAATGTATGTTATGCTGAATTATGTTGTGGGATCTATGGAAAACAGCGTAAAAAGGCTTCATGAATGGATCAGCGATAATACACATGAAAAAGATGCTAAAGTAAGTATGCACTCAATGGCATGAGGCACACAGAAAAGGCTGGGATTGCCAGTGACTTGCTGTCTGATTAAGAAAATTTGACAGCTCCCTGACCTTTTTTCTGTGAACTATGATGTGGAACTAAGTGCAATTTCTCTGCATAATTTCCTGTTCAAGTGTCTGTTTCTAAATATGCCACAATGACGCACTAAAATTACTGAAAACTGAAAAGGTAAATGAAACGTGTGTGTATGTTTTAAACATGTATACACATGTATGCCTGCACAATGCACCATCCGTTGAATGCTTGACTACTTCTGCCCTCAAGTCAATCCACTGCTTTGTGAGTTCCACTCACGTGTAGAGACGACTAATTCTGGAGCCAGTGCAGGCGAGTCTAGTCAACCGCAGCACACACATCTAACAACTGTCCACCCTTTCTCTTATCTTCAACAAAAGATAGAAATCTTTGCATTAACTTTGTGGATGAAGATGACATACAAGAATTTCAAATGGATCACATTTTCACACAGCCAGGGAAAGTCTCCAAGACCCATCTGTCCAAAAAGGCTTTCAATACAGACAGTAAAGACCAGTTGTCTATAATTTTTTGCCAAACTGCTCTGAAAGGATTTAGATTTGGTTCAACAACATGCAGTAGAGACTTGTCAGATGGGGGAGAGATTGTGTAATATAGTACTTCATCTAAAAACTCAAAATCATATGCACGTTGTATGTTTTTAGCTAGCTGAACTGCCGTGAGTTCAACTGCTGCTAAATCAACACATCAGCTCCTTGCTGTCCATAAGCTGAGTCACATCCTCATGAGAGAGTCTTTTCAGTCATGTGAGTCATGCAAGAAGGTAACAGCCGGGATGCAGGTGTTATGACGGAGCTTCATCCTGTTACGAGAAGCCGGGCAGAGATAGAGACAAAAAAAAAAAAAAAAAAAAAAACACATGGGCGGCTACGTCACAGCTCTCTCCCCCTCCACAGGGAGGGCTGATGGCTATTGTGTTATGTAAGCTATAACACAAAATGTTGAAGTATGAGAATGAGACCAGCTTAATGCTGAATCTGTGGTGTTGTCTACATCAAGTCCCTTGGTTTTTTGTTTTCTTCCTTCATAAATTGGACAACACAGAGTGCATGTTATGTGTTGTATTGTGTATTACATACATATATGTGTGCTATGGCAGTAAATTTGACAGGCTGAGTTTGATTCCTGATACCTTTCTTAAAGTATATTTCTGATCAGTTAGTTAATTTCACTACACTGAGGTTTTCACTTAAGTACAGGAGTATTTTGTACTTTCACATACAGGACTTTGCGCACTGATTAACAAAAGTGATGGTTCACTCTTTTTGATGACTACATAGACTCACAGATAGTCAATTTATTTTTTCATTTGGTTGTAAAATATCACTAAAAAAGTGAGAGACAACTAAGAGACAAAGGTAGCATCTTTAAATGACTTATTTTGTCTAAAAAGCTAATCATATAAATCATCATAATCAATAACACTAAATAAAGTAGCAGATCTTCATTGAGAAGTTGGAGCAAGCTGAAGATTGGAATCTTTGCTTGATAAATAATCAATATGGTTACTAAAAACTGATAAATCAAGTGTTTCAGAACCATCCAACAGTGAAGTGTACTATAGCAGTGGTTCCCAAAGTGGCCAAGGGCACCATGAGAGTTATTTCCTTCATTTGTTTCCGTTTTCTCAAATTACATTTCATCAGGAGTCACATAGAATTAAACATCTATATCACTCTGTTGAGTCCAGATAATAAACGTAGTTATGTTGCAGCTAAGGAAGGGATGCCATAGGGAAGAAAAATGTCTGTGGTGAGATGTTGTGGTTTAACAACACATGTAAACACTTATAAAAAATATTTCTCAAAAAAAAAACAAAAAAAAAAACACACACAATCAGCAAGTGATTAAAATAGCTTTAACATTGCAAAAGTAAGCAATAACCCTAACTGGTGACTACAAAGCAGCTGTCTCTAAACTGAACTAAACTTCAGACACCAACATTTAAAGATTTGATTTTATTGTAAAAACAACATTTTTTACAGAGACTGCCTAATGACTCTCGTGTGACTGTCTGGGTGACTGATGCCAATGTTTGGTCCCCAGGTGGCACCAATAAACTGAAATAGCTGAATATGTCCAAGTATTTGATCTTTGTAGTTCATTCTTGGCCTTTTGAAGCAGTTTATGTAATAAAAAAAATAATAATTTAAGCCCCAAAGTCCCCTCACTGGCTTTTCTAAACATTCAGCTGCATCTTTTTCTACAGTGTGAGATGTTGTTGAAAGCACTGAAAAGCTTCAGTAGACCCTTGAACTCAGATAATTGTGTTCTAAGTGTTTAACTATGGTCATAGACTAAACAAAACAAAATAGGGTTATCTAAGTGCTTTTGAAGTGTTGTCTCCAGCACTTACTCACAGGCAAAAAACATGCACATTTATCTTATGGCTATGTTTTTACCCTGGTCTGCTTAACAGGACAAAGAAGGGATATCCAAGAATTTACCCTTCGAATAACAACACAAAGACAGACCTTGGGAACAAAGACCCCTCTGTATGAAACGGGGTGTCCTGGTGGTTTAGTGGATTAGCACATTTGTCTGGGAAACTGTTCTCACTCATACCATTCCCTCATGCTTTCTCTTTGATCTGACATATTTCTCTATATGTAAACATACACAAATGTAAAAATGCAAACTTCTAGTCCTCGCTCTGCTGAACATAAGCAAGCCTTCTTTTCAGTGACAGGATGAGAACAAGGACTGTTTATCCAAACTACTGAGAGATCAAAACATCCATGGGCCAAATGCTTTATTGCAATTATGAGCTTCATAGGTAGAGAGGGAATAATCTGTCAAACTAGCTTGACTTTAAGGAATCTTACAGTGTGTGAATGGGGTTTGAAAAGGATCAAAAGCTTCAAAAGGTCGTATGACGCACATTTATGTTTATATCTTTTTATATGATGGCAGTATGTTATGTGAACAAAGAACCACAGGCTACATGGACACAGATTCCTGGGAAATCCTTGATAATTGACACTGATTCCTAAGAAATTCTTGATAACTGATTCTGATTCCTGGGAAATCCTTGATAACAGACATATTTTCCAGCTAATTATAATCATTATGATATTAGGGTCAGTCATGTTTTTAGTGTTATGCTTCACTAAAGCAATCAGGAAGTGCTTGCATCTGACCCTGACATTCCTTTCCCATGATCCTGCCGCATCTGTCTGACTGATGAGCAGACTGACTGAGTGACGGATAAGCAGAAAGGATGACAGACTTAGTGACAGAAGAGGTCCACATATTTAAAAAAATGTCCGAGTGAAACCTTTCTCAAATAATAACACTAGTGAGTTCCAGACTAAATCAAAGAGGAAGATTTAAAAGAAACAACACAACCATTAATAATATCAATAAATGGCTCAACCACTTACACAAAATGATTACATTAGTGAAACCAAATATCCATAAAATTCATGAAAACTAGGACTGTACCAGTCAAATGTGATCATTTTCTAAAGGTACTTCTGCATTAGTTTCTTAAAAGTTTTAGCTCTTTTTGGTAACTTATTCCATTCTACATAAGTACTGAATATGCATGTTTTAAAAACATACTGACTAATAACTAATTTCCATTCATCCACCTACTGAGTGAGGTATATATGTGTTTGGCTGAAAAATATTAAAGTATATCTAAAAATATAGCTTTCTTCATAAGTACAAGCCGTCTTCAACTGAGAACTATGACAGTCTGTTATGCTTAGGAAATGTTGCTAAGACTGTATTTTAGAAGTCTGCTTTTTCCTCATAATAATGGAAGGATCTGTGTAATTTTGTACTAATTATAGGGAAAACACAGATAAAGTTGTGAGTTTATTTATTTATTTTTTTTAATCTAGTTATTGTGTTGTGAGTAAAAGTAACTGTTGATTTCCAGAGTTTTCTTGAAAGGACTGCTCCACTGAAAAGTCAAGTAAATACTTGCTAACAGTGTTTATATTTTACATTTAATCACAACCAAATTGCATAGCTCAACTCTCTCAGTTGACCACTGAAATTACCAGGCTTTGAGAAACTACTTTGGCTGACATTTATCTTTTCTGTTTGTAATAATGCCATTTAAAAGGTTTGTAATCCAACTTCTTTTGCCTCTCACTTTCTAATAAGTGGTCGAGTCTGCAGTTAGAAATGTTAATAAGTCATTAATAATATTTTGTATTTATTTATTATCTTTTTTTAATTTCATCAAGTTTGTAGTTGTTCATTTTAAGTTTAATGTTAGTAAATGGATTTTGGTTTAGACACACTGCAGCTCTTTTCCAGAGGGTAAGTGTCCCAACAGGCCGTTGGAGGGATTGAGTTTGCCAGTGGCTTATAAAGCATCTTTAAAGGATACGTTAATCATTTAACCATAATTTAAGCCTATATATATATAAGCCAATAAAGTTGTTTTTAACGTCTTTTCATAAAGTAGAAGCTGAATTTATGCAGCACTTTTCTTGTCAAATAAACTCAACATACAACTGAAAGCTTGAGACTGTCACTTCACTCTCACATGTACAGTAACTAATTATAAGCCTGAGAACAGAGACGTTTTCAGCTTACTTCTGAATGTAGGACACAGTTGTGACTGATTTCACAATTACAGATCTGGATCATATTGCAGGTTCAGATAGAAGTATAAACACCACCCGATAATATGAGAGGTCTGACAGGATTGTAATCAGTGAGAAGGTTAGAACTGAAATGAGAAGGCAAAAAATTCAGTGCTTTGAAGACTATAAATAACTTAACTAGCTATACTTGAAGATGACGCATAGGCTAAAATGGGTACAAAAAGGGAAAACATGAATTAGTAACCAAAGCCAAATTAGTGTAAAATACATCAGTGGTTGCCTATGCAGACATTAGTTGGGATGACTTTCATCAGAAATTCAGCGGAATTCAGGAGTAGCTGCTACTGTGTTAAAACTGCCAAGAGTAACAGAAAACAGACTATAATGAATGCAGCCGGTAACACAAACTGAAGATAGTGAAGATCAGTGGAAAGGTTTGTGACAAATATTCTAAGCTTTTTTTTCTGGGAAATGACTCTACTTCCGAGCTCAGAGACAATGGTGTTGTTTTAAGTTGTCACTGGCTACCAACTAGACTCACTCTCATTTACTGGTACAGTGAGACAACTCCATATCCTTTCCATGTTGATTTGTGGGACTGTATGTGGGCAGGGAAAACATGTACACACATAGTGACAAGAAGTATTTCTGAGATGGATTCTGGCAAATGGGGCATAATATGATATGTGACAAAAGGGAATTCTGTAGCGGTTTCCAATCTTCTGGGGAAAGTCCAATTCAGTTCTCAGCTAAATCAATGAAGATAAGCGCTAGTCAAATATCAGGTCATTGAGGTCAAGTTCAACTTAAGCCTTTAAAATCTAACTAAGCCTTTAAAATCTAACTACCACTTTTTCATATCTGTGAATGCTGGAAATGATTTGTATGTATGTTTATTATATAGCTGAGAGCAAGTTCTTACAAAACATAAACCATCCCGCTCCAGACGGGCAAGAGTCGGGGTACAGCCTAGTCAGATTGCCAGTCTATCACAGGGCTGACATATAGAGACAAACCACCATTCACACTTTTGAGTCACCAGTTAACCTAACTTGTACATCTTTGGACTGTGGACTTTACATGAAAATGTCAAACTAAATAATTTGGCTTGATGAAAGGAAAGTTTATCTCAGGGGAATATTCAGATACAGCAAAGTCAAAAATATTTTAAACAGATTCAAATAACTCCCCAGAAATGATTGCAACATCCCAATAAGCACAGATTTTGTAAAGTGAGAGGGACACCTAAAAGTCTAGGCTAAAACTACAAATACAGTATTTCAAGGGCACTGAAATGTAGTCATTTAAATGCTGTTTAGTTAAGTGTGATCTGGAAATCTGAAGAAAATTTACTTACTACTTTTAATTTGAAATTATATTTGTAGATTTTTTTCTGATTCATCCCTTCCATCCATTCATCCAGAATCAATTCTTACTGGGATTTCTGTCTGTTTTACTTTCACTGCTGAATGATTACTACATTTTAAATACTAGTCATCTCTCTCCTGAGTAAGCTAGAATACAAAAAGGTCCGTTAAGCCGAAACAGATGCTTGTGCTTTCTAAAGGAAAGAGCCATAGAGTGTCACAGTCCGGAAGAGAAAGCATTCTCATACTTTGAATTAATCTCTTCCTTCCTGTGTGTTATGGTGAGGGGAAACCAGTGACCATTTGTCTGTCAGGTTGTGCAAACAGAGGTGCCATGGAAACACCTCCTGTTTGTCCTAGTGTTAGCCAAGGTTTAAACATTATTTCTTCAACACACACTCAAATTGTTTTTTGTTATGTCATTGAACAAGCAATTCTGGTAATGTTAACAATATTTTGGCTTGAACAATCAGAGATTAAAAAAAACAAAAAACGTCTGCTTCACTACATTAGAAGCAGCTTCTTGTCAAAGTGTACTGGAGACAAACGTTTTCCAACAATCATTGTAAAATGTTTGAGAATGAAGAAGAAACGAGAGACGCCTGAGCCAGACAGTGGATCCTAAAGAGAAGTTTCTGTCAAACCAGCCAGCTCAGTGAAATGTGCCAGAGCTCTGAAATGCCCCAGAAGGACTGATGAACTGATTGAGTGATCCCATCAGACTGGGCAAAAATAGAAACTGAATTTGATGTTCCAAAGATCGCAGTAGATTTCCCTACATGAATCTACAGCTGATACATTTAAGTCAGTAGACAATATAAAACTAAACACTTGCATGCAGCTTATTTGTATATATGTATTTATTTAATATTATTTTTTTCTGTCATGTTTATCCTTTCTCTCTCACTGTTATGTAAATATCATGCTTTGTATTAATGTACTGTCACTCAAGAAAATGAAAAATAATGAAAAACTTTGGTCATAACAAGTTTAATAACCCAAGCAAGGCTAAACATGCTGAAGCAGATATTTCTGAAAATGTGAACTTGTCAAACTCTCCCGGAGCAAAGGGTTCAATTTTTACAACCCAAGACTCGAGAAATCAAATACTGAAGGTCAAGAATGTCTTCACTGTAAAACGTAAGTTCCACTCCAAAACATCTACTCTGAATGCATCTGTTTCTCTTTGTGTCCATCTTTACTCAGAATGGGAATGTTTAATGCAATATGAAGATACTGCGTCAGTACTAAAACTTGGTTGCCACAGCATCCAAACACATCACTTGGAAAACTGATTACATCATTGTGAAATGATCAACTCCAGAAATGTGCTTAAATTTAGTTGTTTTTTTCTTTAAAGCAACATTTACTACTTTCAGTGATTTGTCTCATCTCAAAAATCTAAACTAAACATATGGAATATTTCTGTGGATATGACTAAATCTGGATATATGTTTGACAAAAGGGGTTAAAATATATAGATAGCTACAGTGTAATGAAGGTTTTGATGAATAGTTCATCTTCATAGTTCACTGATAGTATCACTACAAGACTAGATGGCTCTATCACACATGATCAGGCCTTGTTGTGCTCTCATTACTTTATTCCAGTTGCTGTGTTTATATTCCTTGTAATACATAATGATGCATGCTATGCATGTATTTATAGAACTGGAAATACTGGTAACTACTACTGTGCAATCACTGTGTTTACTTTCATTAACTCACAGTGAGAGGCTTTCATTCATTCTAGATGTGTGTCATTGGAAGAGCAACCGATTGCTGGCTCTTTTTTCCCTTTAATATCAACAATCACTACCAGCATCAGAGACTTGGGAGAAAAAACACAGGAAGCCAAAGCTGACCAATCACAGCTCTTGTGGTTTCCAAGTGATATTTCTGCAGCTCTGACGTGTAGTTACATTTTTAAGGAGAAAGGCCCCAAAGCTACACCATAACCCCTAAAGATCACCTCCAAACATCCTTCAAGATATATATAAAAAAATCTATTACTGGGATTAATTCAAGTCAGACAAAAAGAAAAAAACTTAAATTGTCTTGTTAAAATTCTTTAAATTACATCTACTCGTTTCTCAGTTTAAAATCCATATGACCAGATATGCAAATGTTGATTTCAAAAGATTGGCTATTGAACACAAGATGCTTCATGTGGGTGCTTCTGTGAAAGAATACGAAAATTAATGTGGAAATATAAAAAAGAATAAATAACAAATAAAATAAAAAAGCAAAAGAGCAAAAGTAATAGGGATAAAAATAAATAAATTACTGAATTATATAAAAATAAATAAATTGAAAAAATAATATAGAGTAACTTATATGCAAAAAATAAAGAAATATATATTTTCAAAAAAATATAAATAATTATATACAGAAATAAATGAATAAATACATAAGAAAATACTTATAATTATTATGCTATTCTTTATTTACTTATTCTTTTATTTATTCCTCTTTACGTTTCCATATTTATTTTCTTATTCTTTTACAGATTTATTCTTTTTGATGGCACTCCTATGACTCCATATTAAATTGTTGCTTCCCACTGCCCCAAAATTTATTGTCAAATTGCATCAACTGTGACAACTTGCCTGTATTCTATTCTATTCTCCTTCCCTGCAAACCACACTAATGAAAACATGAACCACCAGAATTATGCCCATAAACCACTGCTGGTCTTAACCTTTAATTTATAAAAACAAGCATTACATCAAGACAAAAACACACTGAGAATTGAGCATGTCCTCTGGCCTTTTGTAATATGAGAGCAAAAAAAAGAAGAAAACTCAGGAATCCAACTAGATACAGCACTTATTAATAGAAATTAGGCCACTAACGTAATCAGGACTTGCGCCAAGTTATTATACATGCACATTTAGGCACAAAGTCATTTAGCAGATGCTCTCATTCAAAATCATTTACAGTCTAAATACACCGCTCTCATGTCACATGAGGAAACACAAAGCAGAACTGGCCAAAGGTATGATGACGATGGTTATGATGAAGGAACAGGGGCTACTGGCTGCTCGCGCATGCTTTTATTTGTATTTGTGTATCTGAGGAAGTGTGTGGGTGAAGTGAAGACTAAATAGAGCAAAAGGTGACAAAGTGATGGGCACTTATTTGAACTGAAACAGAGGAACTGAAATCTACTTTGAACTAGGAGGACGACAGCAAAGACAGTGAAACATAGGAAAAAGACAGAGAAACATTCCTGGGCTGGTAAATTGCAGCGTGGCATCTCTTTTCCATTACATTCCCTGGTCTGTACAGTCAGGCTACTCGTGGTCACAGTCCCCAGTTTCTCAGTGCTCATACTGAATTGTGTGTGCAATAACTACAACTCTATTAAACTCATAACTTTCTTCTCAGTAAAGAACATTATTTTAGGAAAACACACTTTACAAAGATCCTGACAGATCACCAGTGGAAAAGTTTAGATATATTTACTCAGGTATACTTAATAACAATTTTGAGGTACTTGTACTTTAATAGAGTATTACCATTCTACCATACCATGTTACTTCATACTTCTATACCTCCTCCACCACTGCATTTCAAAGGGAAATACTTTTGCCGCACTATATTCATTTGACAGTTGTAGTTACTTCTAGTGGTATCTGTGGCTCCTTGTCAAATTTCAGATGTCTTTGAGTTGTTAGCTGGTCAATCACAGAGACATTAGTCACTTCGTGACACCTCAGATTCATGTTGTGACCCTTTGGGGGTCCAGATCCATAGGTTGGAAACCACTGGACTAGACATAAAGCACTTTAATCCAGCTCCACCCTAACTAGACACAGTAAAATGCTGCTTAAGCATTTATGAGTCAGCATTGGATGCAAAAATCTACCAATCCATCCATACACCCATTACCTATGCCACTTATCTTTAAGGGTCGAGGGAGGCCGATCCCAGCTGACATTGGACAAGAGGTAGGGTACACCCTGGACTCATCGCAATCTAATAATGTAATGCATAATAATATGTAAATCAGAGCCTTTTTTGCAGATTAAGTGATTTTACTTTTGATAGTTTAGGTACACACTACACATTTACTTAAGCATGAGTTTGAATGCAGGACATTTACTTTAATTTACCATAAAAGTCCTCCATGCAGGATCCGAGTACTTCTTCCACCACTGCAGACACAATTTTTTTCATGCTTGGCGCTATCATCCTTACCCATACCATCATCGCCATCATCTTTTGTGATCCTCCCAGCCATCAGTATTATCACTTCTTGTCATCCTTGTCATTATCTAAATTGACATAATCACCAGTATCATCATCAAACACATTTCACAGCAGCGGTGGCAGTGGCTAATTTCAACTTTGGCTAGCCACTCACAAATCAAAAGCCCCAGCCACACAACCAAGGCAGACTTACGAGTCCACATTTCTCTGTGTATCCATCTCCATAGCAACATATTATACTGTAGGTAAAGTGCACTGCAAATAAAATACTGCTGAACCACAAACTCTACAACACAGTACTGCACCCCGCCCATGGGCAAGCGAGCATAGAACACTGTTATTCTAAGTCCTTGAGAGGAAAATGGGTCACCAAAATGAAAAGAAATCTGGTTTCAACGCTGACAGCTTTTTTACATGTAATGAAATACATGATGAAGCTGAGGAGCAGCTTCTGGGACAGTTTTATTCAGTTTAATTATACACTGTATTGGACTGAAAATTATTGCATTCTCAAAGAGATATGGATGACATTTTGAGATAGTTTACGGTCGTTTTGCCAACAGCTGTGACTCAACATCTCTATTTAAGCCACATTGTTTTTGGTCTAGTGACCCAGCAGTCATGTTACAGGTATCGCTGCTCTTCTCCCTTTAACCTAAAAAGCTCCCTATGTAGTCTACTGCACAGATAGAGGCATTAAAAAGCTGTGGGTAACGTCTGCTATACTATATCCAACTCTTAAAGTCCTTGCTTTAAAATGACACTGGTCTGCAATCATGTGATTTCAGCAGAGGCTGAAAATAAAAACGGACCTAGTACCCAGGAAAGGATAAAAAGGGGCTGTGATCTTTGTTATTATGCCATAGGAATCCGGGTCACTGTCCAAATATTTGGTTAAGCCCATCTCTCTGGGAGATTATCTGTTCTAGCAGGACGTGAGAAACAATCCCTGGGACAGTAAACGACAGGCTAATTCATGCACACCCCCATACCATGAATGGAACACGGAGCAGCTGCATGTGTGTAAATATGTTGTAGCGCATGTACAAACAAAAGACATAACATTCACAAATGTACATGCCAGTATGAGGAAGAGGTCATGGAGTAATTATCTGCTCAGCACTCAGCGTGGGTCTGGTCTACCTGTCTAATGATTCAAACATGCAGCACAGTACAGTATGCCATCTGTGTACTTCTGCTTTCTTCAGTATAGTCCAGTACTTTCCACAGGAAACCCTCAGTCACAGAGGTGGAACCCACCCAACCTGAGGTGGATGCCTGACATCTCCAGACATCAAAGTCTCCAGACTTCCATGATCACAAACTGGGCTGTAGCATCAGGGTTATGTTGTTTTTAAAACATTCAACATTTAGCATCATGTTTATGTATGATGATAAAACTACTAGTAAATTAGAGTTCACATGACAACAAATTCTCTAAATTGCTCATTGCATTAAGTGTTGTTAGGTATTTTATTAAACTGCTGTAGTGTCACCTAATCCTTAAGATATTACTCCAGCTTCACTAAGACATCCACGCTTGATTTTGTTGTGTCCATTACATGGTTTTCCTTGCTCTGCTCTCATCCACTCAAAGCCAACAGCCTGATGTGTCTCCAGCTGTGCCAGAATACCCACAGTCCTCCTGGGGTGAGACCCAGCCTAGTTTTTCACACTGGTTTACTTCTTCACTGACTCAGACATTCAAAAACAGTCCTCAGTCAACATCAGCATCAGTGTTGGTCATTTCATACTTTATTTGTTGCTCTCAAATGAGGTTCTAGAGTTGAATGAAAGTTTGATTTCAAACAAATTCTCTGCTCAGCAGTGGCACTTTACATTACAGCTACTGTATCCTCCAATGCAATCAACATGGCAGAGATAAGGGTAGACTGTCTGTTACAATGTTTATACTGTGGATGTACTGTATGTCTTATCTCAACTGATCGAATAGGAAAATAAACCACATTTATGCAAGTGAGATGTGACACATAATATACAACAGTGCTTGTTTCTTCAGGCACTAAACAAATAGCTAAAGGCTGACTTTCATTTTCATACATAAACATCACCCCTGGTGAGTTATATTTCCAATTAAAAGTTTAAATCACAGTGCAAAAATCATGAATTCAAGATTATTTAAGTAGGAAAAATGTATTCCATAATATATGGATTATTCCATAAGTTTAATAATGATGTGTTATTAAACTATAATGTTTTAATGTTAATGTATTACCAAACGATAACGTTCAAGAAAAACAAGTGATGGTCCCGTATGATATTCCATGTAAATTTTAGAAAATAATCTAAATTTGTCATTCCCTCTGTTTTTCTGATCTTCTAAGTACTCAGCTACTGGGTGGCAGCCTGGATTTTCAGCTGGCTGAATTCCAGACCAGGCCCTCTACATATCATCTGTTTAAATCTCTGATACAATAAGAGTGCCATGTCATCCTGTCCAGTCTAACCAAAACTCTCACTCTCTCCCACCTCACTGGTCTCCACTGATGTGCTGTAAGCTACTTTAAAGATAACACAAAACATGTTTTTAAAAGAGCAATGTGGTGCAGAAATACCACAACAGCAATTATATTACATTCTTGAAGTGTCAGTTAACCCACATCACAGAAAAAGAATCATAGTTTCTTACTAATCCTTATACTGTATATAGTGCTGGACCATGCAGTAGGTTTTGGTGAAGGTAGGAAAGGTCACTGCTTTCCAATCTTATGGGTTTGTGACCCTTTATAGCCAAGCCGTGCCCACTCGAGTTTCCAGTATTTCACAAGATGCAACACACATTAGGAAATATTCAGAGGTATTTTTCCTTCCTAGCCTGTTAATTATGTTTACCTCAGATTTATCTTGCAACCCCTGACCTCCAGGTTGAAAACCATTGTTTTAAGGTGTATGTGTTGGCTCTGGTAGGTACATGATTAAGTAGCAAGAGTTAACTAATATAGTCAGACAAGAATTCCTGCTCGGCAACAGAGTCAAATTTATCAGAGTAAAGAACTGCTAAAGGCTGAGCTGATTGCAGACCCTTCAATGTCATGATCTGGGGACCCTCGGGTCGTCTGGTTGTCAGTGTACCACCCAGTCTGGTCTGTACACACACTGTGACTAAAAGAAGCCAGGATAATATACAAATTCATCTCAACACTTTCAGACTGATTTGCATGGCAAACTACTTGACTCTCTCTCACGCAACCTATTCAAAACACATCTCAGCAAAACTGTTGCACCCCATTAAACCAACAAGAAGCTGGATTTTCTCACCCAAACATGCAACAATGCACATAACCACATTCCAGCCAGGGGTTTATCTTAATGATGAGAAACACATTGAGAGGATTGCTTAATGCATGAAAAATAGGAAGTAATACTACACATAGACTAAATACACATTCAGCAAAGGGAGGAGTTTAGAGACTCAGAAATACTACAAGACTTGCAAAGACTGTGTTAAACTAAGACAACTTTGAATGATGGTAACAGTTCATCAGCTGGGCAGACAGTAAAATGACATAAAATCAGCCAAAACTGACACCAGATTAAACAACACAAGGACAAAATTCAAAGCAAAGGAACCGGTTTCTGTTTAAATGTGACTCAGAATGGCAGCATGAATGTGTGTGTGCATGTGGCTGTGTGTTTATCCGTGTGTCCTAACCTGTGATTGTGGCCATGGTTGGCGGCGTGGAGTTTCCTGATGACTTCCTCGCTGAAGTCGAAATGAACCCTTCCTCTGGCACAAGGTGAACGCCGGTACATTGCCCCGACACACACATGCACTCATGCACACACTAACCGGCACATACCATCACATGCGTTACCACAAACTACGTCAACTAGCACACACCCAGTGTTAGTATCACAAGTACAGTATTTCACACACACCAAACATATGAATGTTATGTCACACACCATTAGTGATACCTGCACTGTAGCACACTCACTTTGTCACACAAACTAGCCTCTTGAAATGAGAACCATCAAATGTGTCTTAGTTAGGCTACTACTTAACAAGCACCATCACACACACACACTCACCCCATATAAATAGCAACACATCACTCACTCAGGCTTCACAGTCACACATTTACATGGCTGTTAACTATAAACCACTGTTAAAGAAGTTACTCAGCAGATCATCCATCAGACATCCCCTCTTTGGCACAAATAAAAGCAGCAAACAGGTATCCAAGCGCCTTGATCCACACACTTGAGCTTCACATCACACACAACAACATAAGCAGCAGTCCACACGTCACATCAAGGAACTCTTTGAGCCCTTGTTCACACTCTGACTCTCTCTCTCCCTCTCTCTGCTCTCTTTGCGGACTCTTCTCTTCGTCACAGGCTATACTTCCTCCCCATAGGTGGGTTTGTGTGTGTGAATGCTACTGTATGTGTGTTGTGTGTGTTTGGAGCTCTGTTCCCTTCAGCACGGCCCAGCAGAGTAAGGAGGAACATCCAAGTTCTGGAGTGGAGTCACTGGAGTGGAGTCATTATTTGTCCATCATTTACAGCCTTGATAGCTTTAATTAACCCTATATCTAGGAAAAATATACAAAAGCATGCAAGCTATAACTGCTGAGCTGCACAAACCATGATGTTTTAAGAGTTAAGTTTCCATAAAACGGCTCTTAAAAAATCCTGAAATATTATTTGAATGGTTGTTTAATTTTCATGTGTTTAAAGTTTATCATCTGTGTCTCAAAGCCCTGGAGAGGCAGATAGACAAATTAACTAAGATTTACACTGATAAAGATGCTTTGGCCAGTGATTTCTGAATTTGATTGTGAAAACTGGTTTCCTGTGTTTAGTCTTTTTATAGTATTGTTTGAGAATGTTTACACGTCACTCTGGTTCAGGTTTATATTAATTAATAATATCTTGTAAGCCCATGCAGGCTGCATTTTATGAACAACAACATACTAAAACACAGTTGTAATAATATAAAGTATATCTTTGTGGGATAAATTGTACCTGCTGACAAAAACTGTACATTAATAAACACTTAAAAATGTCCTTTTAGCTGCTTAAAACTGCTTTATAGTGTGTTATAAACCATGCATTAAATGTCTGTACACTGCTTTATAAATACTAAATTGTGAAACTTAATTAAGTATTTATAAAGTAAAGATTAAAATAAAAACTACACAAAAATCTTTGCTATCAGATCAGAAACCAATTAACTGGACAAAATAGTGGGTTTGTATTCACTGTTATTCTGGCAAACTGGTCTACCTTAAGTGTTAGTGTGTGTCTGTGTGAGAAAGAGGTGCCATCTGGCACCATCACAGGGTGCCACAATGCCTGATGACACTGTACAATACAGTACATATGATACCTGAGCCCTCATTTCACAGTAATTGTGATGACGAATCTGTAATAAATAACAGCACATACAATAAATGAGAAGGAGGTAATTTCCTGTAATCGTCTATTTTACATTTTCAGGAACAGACAGTATTTCCTTTGATGCCTTGAACTGCCAGAATTAGAACTGATTAGATTCTTATATTTCTATTACTCTAAAAGTAAAAAATGAAATCTTAATTTGACATTTTTGGAAGAAAAGGTGACATCAGCTGAGTGAGCAACTTTCCCATAACTTCCTTTTACAGTAGTCATGAAACTCAACAGGAAGAACCTTTCTGATGACAACGGAGGAGTTTCTAATAACTACCATCAAGACGGGACAAGTCAGCTTCCTTGTCATTTATTTGGAAATGATTCAGAAAGATGATAAATTGCACAAACACTTCAGAAAAACACATAAGGGGAGGAGTAGGATCACAGAGACCAAAAGTGAATCACTACTACATTCCCACACTGCAGCTCGCCCCACTGCTTCACAATACACACAAAGATCAGAAATGGGAGAAGCGGAAGATGCAGTAGCCACAGGGCTGTATGTATCCTTCGCAACAATGGTAATGTCATTCCTCCTTAATGACCTCCCGAGGGTTAACCATGGAAGAAGAAGATAATAGAGATGACTCCTCCTTGTAGCCTACTATGATGGTATTCATTTATGTACACTGTGGTTACTGCTGCAAATCCTGAAAACTGACATTGAATTGATCGTGGCTGTAAATCAAAGTGCGTGAGGAGACGAAAACAGTTGGAATATTTAGGAAGTGCAACTGACATGTGAAAGGAATCGGTTTACCTTTAGTTCAGATTTTTGTTGTGAATGTCATGCAGACAGAATATTTTTGTTCTTATAATAAAGCATACAGGTAAGGTTTTTGTCATTTTTAGTTAGCCATTCAAGCTTGCCTAGAAATGCTGTTAATATAAAAGAAAACCCTCTCTGTTTGATCTAATTCTGTGGTCTTACATAATTTAGTGGGATCATGTAGTTAAAATTAGAGAGACCCCTGAGCTCTCAACTCCATCTGTAAAACTCATTTCCCCATTTACATCCACAGTTACATGTAAATATGTAAATGGTGCTGATGAATGGTAAATTGTATAGTACATATAGGATTTAGCAAGAGTGTCCTGCAGTGGAAAACAGCTGAATAAATAGTGAACAACACTGTACCCTGGCAACAAGACTGTTTATAAGATTTACTCCTGCTGTGTTTCATTTGTAATCAGAAGTAAAATAAACATTATGTCAAGATGATTATAACAAATAAAACCTTGGTAACGAATACCACTGCATCTAGCACCAGTTCTAAATATAGTATGTAAAGTATGTGTTATTGTAAGACCTGCTGCTGAAACTAAACCACAACCAACCAGTGAAACTATTCACTCTTGGGAAGGGCACCTGCATAACAATCTTGGATTTAAGTAAAAAATGCTGCAGGATCCCTCCATGATCACCAGGGGACACTATTTTATTCCACAGAAAACGGAAACTAGTTTTTCAGGCTCACATCCACAAGATGGCAGTGTGTAACTATGGTATATTGCCTCGAGTTAGAGTAGACAAGCCATGAAGCTCACATTTACAGGATGTGGCATGCAAGATGTGCCACCAGATGAGCTATGCCCTATGGAAAGCACTTAGAGCTGGTATTACAGAGCATGGGAACATAGTTCCTTCAAATATTATTTCATGTTGCATCAAAATAACAGAGATAATGGGTGTCATAAATCAGCCACAGAGGCAGTGTGACAAACTGATGCAAGCCCCACCATCTTACACCCATATTTGTGAGTTAGACTGATAGGAGGGTCTACTTTGACTACCAAGTTAAGAGGCTGATGGGAGAGTCAATAAATCTGTGCTAACTCTTAATTACACAACAGCAATCTCTTCCATGCTGAAAGCTTAGTTGATGCATTTTAACTTGTATTTATTGATGGATGCTGATGCAATTTGCTCCAGTTAGCCCCTCATATTCAATGAAACTCTGCTTTTGATTCACGTCTGGCAAATTTTATCATTTATCTCATTGTTGAGTATTGTTTTAGGAGACAATAGACAGCTGTGAAAATTTATTACAGACAGAAAAAGAAAGAGTACATGCAGAATAACACTTCTAACGTTTTTTGCGTAGCTTTACGACATGATCAAATTGAAGCTGAGAACCATAATTAAACATTGATCAGGCACCCATTTGACAGCTTAAGAGTAGCCTGTCAGATTGTTGCTGGCAGACCACTCCTTTGGCTTGTCCTTGTGATTTGAATCAATATCACACTGCAGATGAGAAAACTAAAATAAGTGTCTTGGTGTGCCGAAAACAAAGATCGCAAATAGAATCTCAGATGTATTTGACAGAACCTGACAGGCACAACATCACCTTTGACATGAAAGCTGCCTCTCTTACACACACACACACACACACACACAATCACATTAAATCAGGATCAAACAACAGGCATGATCCCTGAAAGCTATTTAAATAAAAACTCTAGAGAGTAAAGAGGCAGACAAACAGAGTTCAGAGTTGAGGTTGAGGAGAGGTGGGGTAGAGTTCGAAGTGACATCCTCTTAAGGATCTGATCCCCTGATTCTTGTACATTGATAGCATACAATCTCCTCCCTAAACATGCTACACCAATAATGGAAAAGAGAGGGCTGAGTGCTGGGAATGCACAGTTAAGTTGCAAAGCAGGACGAGAAAATTAATTCTACCCACCTGATCTACAGTGTGTACCTTCATCTGACTTCCATGTGATCTTAACAAGTCCTCTTTGACCCTCAAAGAAGGTGTGAATGATCCACAGAGATTAATGCCTGGGGCTCTCATCAGTCTCTAGAACCGATGAGGATCTTGTTGAGTGGCAAAATGGCTTTCAGAGCAAATAGCAAGAACAGTTGTAATGCATTTATACTGTTCTTAAATATGGCCTGGGGGGGCGGCTCTTGATAGCTGTCTTGAGAGACAGACATTGTACGTGGCATTGTGGGAGAAAAGATCCAGAATCTTATTCTTTTGGGGCAACTTTCAATTGACCCACATCACCCTCTACAGAAGTCCAAAATAGTAAGTATTGAATATAGACTAAAAAGTCTGAGTGCCATCTTGGTGCTTTGTTCAGATATTATTTGTCTTCATGATTATAAACAATTGTTGTATTTCCCCCGTACTCCCCTTTCAAATTGGCCTAAAACTAAATCACTGAATATGTATTATAAGTAAAAGAAACAACTTCCCTCATAATTTATGAGCACACACACAAAATACATTTTATCTAGCAAGGGCCCAGTGGGTTGGGGATGCAAGACAGTTAAAGGATTAAAGGGAAGGGAACAAAATAAAGGGAAAAACATTTCTATTACATACACAGCTTTTCTCTTACCTGTCTCTAGTTTTTACTTTCAGGTCAGTTAAACAATCTTATTGTTTAAGTGCTCAAAACTCATGTCCTTAACAAGCTTAAAACCTGTGACAGTGAATCACAAGCAGACAGTGTCTTGCTTTAAGGAGTTACAACTCAAAAGGGTTGAGAACCACTAATATAATTTAGCAGGCACAATCTGAAAAACAGCAGCTAACACAGCAGATTAATAAGAAAAGTCAGTCAGTAGCCACAGACAGTGATCACTGCTTCCTTCCTGCTCCTGGTCTGGAGTGGCAGAGCATCCAACAATTTAAGCATATATTTATATAACCTCCCACTTAGTGTCCTCCACAGATGTGAGGGTGACTTCATGTGGAGTGACACTCAGTAGTGTAGTGCTACTTTCATAGTGTTGGTGACAGTGATTTTAACACACTGATAAAATGGCCCTGATATGACTGAGTGCAGGTGTATTTTTTTTTTTTTATTATCGCCAGGGTTAACCCTGTTACTGCTCCTACATAGTTTGAATTTGCCCATGTTCATGTGCACGCATATTGATTTCAATAACAGGCAAGGCGCTTATTGAGTTGCCACAGAAACCTCACCTTGACGGGTGAACAGAGAGCAACAAAAACACACAACACAGCTCTCAGCGGTCTGACTTTTGCGTGAGCATGATTCTGAACACTTTATTCATTCAATTTTGTACTTGACATATCACTCAGTTTGCAGTGGCCTCCATTCAAACTGAGAAGAGAAGAGAAAAAAGAGAAGAGAAGAGTTAGTTGAGCTGAAAGGCGCAAGCTATGAAGTAAGAGGCAGAAATTTTAAGAAAACAGATAATAAGCCCTTGTCTATGAGTTGCCTTGTTCGATTTTCAGATAAGGGGAGAATTTGAGATCAACGGGTGTCTGTCTTGCTGGTTTTGCCACAACATAGCTTTCCCCATCTCCCCCAACCTGTCTCTCTCCCTCTGTATAAATGTAATTCCCCTCTCTGAAAAACAGGGCACTGCAGTCAGTCCCCCTGTGATTAACCTAATCCCCTAGTCACAGAGTAGCTCTCTTTTCAGTGCCAACATCATACCGTATTTGACGTCAGCAGCACTCACGCTGTGATAACCAGGGGCCATACTCCAAAAAATGTGTGAATTTTAAGCAGTGCAGAATGCACCTCCACTACCAAACGTGTACTACCAGCAAGACCCTACAAGCAAAAGCTGATAAGGGACCAGCAATACATCAGTAAAACATAGCTTGACAACACAAATACTTGTGCAACAACACTGTACTGAATGAAACTCAATCTTAGAAGATTTTTGTCATTTGACACAAGTAAATATACCAAAGAAGGCTCCACTTTAGTGGGAGTGAGTGTGAGTTGTGATAAGAGGAAACAGCAGTGTCGGGCTCCGTCACTCATTATGTTGTTGATGATGTGTTGGAAACAGTAGGTGACAAAACAATCAAAGTCGTAAGGTCCATCAGTAGCAATAAGGTCTACAATTGAATGACCACTGGGAGAACTCAATCTGCTGAGGAAGATGAAGTAAAATGTTTAAAAGCTCCAGGAGAGCTACTGAATGGACCTTGTGGTGACTAGTGTTGGGATTTTTCAGTGCAAAGTAGAGCAAGGGATTACAATTTGAAATTTAGCTAACACAGTGACTCTGCAAAATATGCTGGCTTGACAGAGGGGCTAGAAATGCGGGAGGTAGTTTGCCTATGCTAAAAGTAACACCAAAGTTGTCTCATTCACATGAGGTGTCTTCTTCGAAAGCTTATTAACGTCAGCCACTGGTAAACATACATTCAGGGACTGCCTGGATCTTGTTCAGAGTTAAAGGGTGACTGAATCCCGCAGCATCACTGTGAGGACAGGAGTTCTGGAGAGGGGTCAGCGGGGCTAACATTAAGCTAGTCGTTGATGGTCAGTGAATACCTCGAAAATGTAGACTGGCAGCTTGTTAAACTTTAGTGTCACGTGTTATATACATATGTGACGTGGGTCTACAGGCTTTGTAGTTGCTTAAAAGCACCTTTGACAGAGCTGAGCTTAGTAATGAAAGCAGAGTATGGGTAATTCACTTAGTAGTGTATTTACTTCAATCAATGATGAAGTCATGAGTAATTGACATTTTTTCAAGTAACTTGCCCAACCTTGGTGGTGGCATTGTTTTTGTCATCTGGCTATGAATATGTTTTTATGTTGTGTTTATGTTGGGTCCTGATGCCTGGACTTGATAATCTGCTGTCTCTGAGAAAATAATGTCAGTATATGTGGCATCTGTTCCTGCTCTGTCAAAATAAAAATGCCATTCACCCACACAAAGGAGTTTGCTTCACCTCCTCAATTGACTCAAATTATTTAGAGCCACTACGTATACACTGGAAAGGAAACCCAGCACATACATCACTATTGCATTTCAAAGACACATTATATTATAATCATATATCATCTGGGAGTGTCAATGCCTGCTAAGTGTTTTTACAAAGTCAGTTTTACAAAGTGTGCTGCTCTGTGTGTTGTGATTAGCATATTTAAGGTTAAGAACATGGTGGATGACTCATGTTTAGGGTTAGAGGGCTTAATCCTGACATAAGAACGGGAGTCAAGTAACAAACCCCACATGTGCCAAGTGTTCTCTTGCTGGCTCTTTCTACTTCTAAATGTAGCACCTTTTTTATCTGCTCCATCTCCACCTGTCAGGCTACAGGATCCGTAGGAGTTTAATCCGTAAAGTGGTTCAAAACAATGATTCACTTTAGGTTCATGGATCAAGGAGAATGAATGAGGGAATGTTCACCAAATTACTGAACAGGTAGCTTTGAACACACTTCATTTGTTCAGAACATATATAAGAGGTTCTTTTTTGAATCAGCACATAAACTACACTTGTGTTGTAGTTATAACAAATGTAGATTTTAGGTACATTTTAGTCATGCTCTGCAGTAATACTGCTGATCCGGCTTTAGGCTACGTTTAGGTTAATTATCAAAAAGATGTAGATGTCAATTCTGCAGGATAAACCCTCACAGAATTGCATAAAATTAGATTGGGTTGCACTGAAATCCCCGGAGAAGAAATGTTTCTCTTGTCAATGAAACCCTGTAGTATCACATTTCACACAGACAACCTGAGAAGCAGAGACCCACTTACTGCAGAGGTTAGGCAAGCTTACAGTATATCTAGACTAGCAGAGCGCTCATTAAATGTGTTATTTATATCCCCGTTATGCACTATAAACACAAGGATGGAGAGAAATTGGTGTGATTAAGTACAGATGTACATTAGTGAGTTGACATGGGTGGAAGTGTCGGTGTAGCTGATGAGAAGGAGGAAAAGGGAGACGGAGATTAGGGAGAGTAAAGACAGAGGATAAATAAACAGGGCAATCTTCACTACATGGCTCTCCTCCTATGCACCAAGGTGATTTTCTTGCAGCTGAAAATGTTATCAGCAATTTCCAGCAGCGATCTACACTGAGCTACCACTACAAAGGACTGAGTCTAATGAGAATGACACACTGAGTCCTCACAATTATATTCATGCAAAAGCACACACACACATAGCCTACATCAGCACAGGCTGAATAGTCTGAATAGCCAACCCTGTCTCCTAGAAATTATATTCATATACAACAAATTTTCAGCTGTAACCTTTGTGGGAAATGTAATGCTGCTGTGATTATTTCTATCAACATAGGTAATTAGGAAATGTTGTTAACATTAGTGTATCTGGCCAGTGTTAAAAACATTAATGCTGAAAATATTAGTAAAATATTGACAACTACTGTACTACAAACTACAAAAACTGACACTGTATTGTTGTAGTGACTTGCATTACTAAACTTTTTTATGGTTAAGATTAGGCACAGCACTTGGTAAGATCGTGGTCCACGCAGTAATAAAAAAAAATATTTGGGAAAACAATCTAGTTGTAAAATGTAGTAAATGTTGTAATGTAATTTATATTTGCAACAGTGAACACATATAATGAAACTGACACACATTCATAGTCACCCACAACCACACACACTGAAAGGCAACAGTAACAAAGCTGGGTATCCACTTTTTCCTTTTTCTTCACATACCAAACCCAGGAGTGACGACGATAGCAGAAAGGGCTGATGGGAACTTGCAGACCGGATGACATCGCTGTCATTGTCTTGATTACCCTTGGGATCAAGAAATCTATTTGTTTCTTGTTTGTTTATTGTTCTCGGAAAGTCTCAACTTAATAACTTACTTGATTTGATTCATCGATGATGAATGTGTAAGACTGGTATTACCGAACCAATCTTCTTAAGAAGCAACCGATGCACAGACATAGCATCCTGGAATCCCACTGTGGACCGTCACAGGGCAGTTTCAGAAATTCGCCAGGATAATCTCAGCATCCGTCACTTGAAAAATTATCTTCGCTTTACGTAATGCAGCAGGTGGTAGCACCTCAGACCGTCCACAGAAAATCACCCTCCATGCTCATTCCAATCACTTCTAAGGTATGCCACGTCAGCAATTTTTTGCAAATAAGATGAGACGGAAAGTGGGTTTCAGCCAATTTAAAAACAATCCTCATTCTATCTGGAAAGAGCAGAATATTTGCAGCGCTGCCAGAGCCTTTCCAAGTCCTCACAATTAAAGGCTAGTTCATCGAAAAACCAAGACGACACAAAACAGAAAAACAAAACTGTGTTCCCTAAACACTTAAAATCCTCCAACACGGTGTTAGTCACAGCATCTGTTCCCGGCCAGTTTTCCTTTCCAGAGCCATGTTTCACGTCTCTACCTGCCCCTGTTCTGCTGAAATTGACGCTGTTCCTCTGTCTAGTCTCTGCCTCAGTTCAGGTCTGCTGGACCACGTACAGGTCACGTTTCATGGATGATCTTTGATCCCTCAGTTCCAAGTAACCATGGTATATATTTGCATGGGCCACCATAACAACTGCTAAACAATCTTGGTTTCTTGGCAACAAGGACAACTTTCATTTACCAAATTATTCCAGCTTAAGTTTTTTGATTGAATATACTGTAGTTCCAGATGAAAACCAAACATTGTTTCTACAAAACCTCAGCCAGTAAATACTAGCAGGCTGTCAATCTCCACCTCTCTTCTTTCTCTACTTGAACAACAAGCAGGGCTAAGTTAAACAGCAACTTTAATCTAATCAAGAACAACAACGTACATGAGATGGTGCAGTTGATTATGGCATAGTTAAGCCTCAATGTTGTGACACGCTGCTGTAAGACATTTCTTATCTGTTTCTGCGAAAGAGCAAAAATGCGTCATCAATTTTTAAGTGGCTGCAACTGTATAGGCCTTCAGCTATAGCACCTACCTCACCATACACTACTGTGAAATGAACAACCCATGATCAGCCACATAGCAATTTGAAATGCTTTTACTATCAACGGTGGTTTTTCCTAATCAAATAAAACCCCAACAATGGAGTAATCACCTCCTTTGGGAGCAACATGCAAAAAGAATCACATTCTCATTGGTCTCCCTTCTCCTATTACCCGACCACTTCCTTCATAGCACTCTCTGTGTCACAACAGCCATATCTGTCTCACTGTACGTGCTGATTGTACCTACACAGGGTCAGATTACAACAGGGCAGCGGCACACAGTACAAAGCGATAAGGACTACAGCAACAACTCTAGCCCGCATCGAGACACACAATCCTTGGGTTTGAAAGAAGCCCACACATTGAGAACTGCGTATTTCAAAAAGCCAGCACTACTTGCTGATATGCAGCTTGACACTTGAGACTGCACATATCAAATAGCATTCAGTGAACACAAACAACTGCAGCTGAATACCAAATCTGTTTTTACACTGTTGCCCACTTTGCTAGTCTATTCAAAGTGCCTCCATGAAACAGAATGTGAAACTGCCTCGTAACAAGTGGGTCTGAAAGCACTTGACTCTGACTCTGACGCTGTGTGGTCGGCCATTGTGCGCTTTGAAACCTGGTACTTCTTCACCGCATTCAGTGTACGCTGGGTTCAGGAAATTATTCTTTGAGAGAACTTCTATGGACAGAACAGGAAAAGCTCTTTGTTAGATCAACTGATTGATGGATCAGATATACTATATTGGACAAACCGGTAGTTTTGGTTAGAAATAATGATTAAAGCAATGCAGCGGTAGAATTTAATAGAGATAACCTCCAATCTTCCATCTCCTTCTTCTTCATATCAAACTAGTCATTAATCATTTAATGCTTAACTGTCAGTCAATTGCTTGGATTGGAACTTGTGATTTCTTGCTGGGAGAGGGTGGCAGTTATGGTCACTTGCTGGGAGATTTATAATTTGCATAATTGCCATAATTGCCTTTACAATACATGAGGTTAGAATACACCCTCTGAGGAGCGCTACCTCTTCAGGGCAGACTGGACGCTACAATTTCTACTTCTACTTCAGTAGAAGTAACTTCAGTAGAAGTTAGCGTGTCATGCCAAAGAAGTCACAGAATTAGAAGGACAACATTGCCAAGAGAGGTCTTGTTACATACTCTTGCTTGATTTGTATTAATCAGGTGGCCAGAAACACAGTTTCAGTGTGATGATAATGTTGCTCTTTGTCTGCAGGATGTGTATGTAGCTAAAACAACTCAAATATAAATATATCAGGGCTATATTTCTTTGAGTTTGTTTTGGAGGCTACTTTAGTCTGACCAATTGTATTACATGTAATTTCTGAATCATATTACAATTATTATTCCCATTTGTTCAATCCAAATTTTGAATTGAGGTAAACATGTTTTAGGCCAAGAATTTTGGAAACATCAACAAACATTATCACAGATTACAAATACTTAAACCCCTATTCCCTTTTTTATGTAGTAAATCAGCTGACACTCACATTTGATTTGTAACTCAAGGGGTAGAAGTCACATCTTATGTTACAAAACTGACATGAAACCAGCCAAATTCAGTATTTTTTCCCTCTTCTTGTACCTCCTGCTTATTGGTGAAAAAACTCACAGATGGAGTGTGATTCAAAGTTCAGCTAACTCATATGTGCACATGTAGTCACACACACACACACGCACACACTATTAGAGCCAGGGGACAACTCATTTTGAAACAAAGACAGGCGATGACAGAAAATATTACTCAGCCTGAATACACTACAACCATACAGTATGCACAAAAAACACACACACACACAAACACACTCACACATACATTGACTTAAAGCACCCCTCGGCTGGGAAATTCTTCAAACACACTTACATGAGAGAGGGGGAAAAAAACAGACAAAAGCACTGAGGTGAGAGACGTTTCCGTGGCAACTGTATTCATAAGCCCAACTCCACCAATGAGCTGTGACCTTATAGTAAGCCCAAGGATTCATAATACACCTGAGGCGATGACTTGACAACAATTTACCCACATGTCTTGCTTTAAGGCTTTGACAGCTTTATAGTAATAATTTCCTATTACTACAGCTGACTAAAGACATTTAAAAAATCTCTTCATGTATTTAATTAAATTTAATTGGGATATGTACATATAAACTGTGTCTGTACTATAATTTGTCTTTACTGTTTTAGTCTCACAAATGTAAAAAGCTAGTCTACTGTAATGTCATTATCAGTATGAGTCTCTCAACGCCTTCATGAGCTCATTGAAACCACACAAAAGTGTTGAATCTCCTTCTTACTAAGGTGAAGGAAGAATCTCACAACCAGCTGATTTCTCCCAGGACCAAAAGTCCCCTGTGACCACTTAGGACTCTATAATGATTCAAATGCTCATACATCCAGTCAGTCTCAGTTCAAGAATATTCAGAGACCTGCACCATCCTGATGCCTAAATGGCCTGCAACATATAAGAAAGCTGCAGTGTGTGGTATATATCAGATATCCTATATGACAAAATACAATATCATGCAAAACACTGTAGGGAAGGCTGGAGTAAATGATCCGCAGTGCATTGTGTAAGTTGGTTTGAGGACACACAAAGCAGCTGGATTACTTGATAATTTAAATTAAGCCATATTTTGGGAATAGTGTGTTGGCTGGCCATGAGAAAGTGGAAGTGGAGAGGATTTAGTCTGATAGAAGGCAAACCAGGCAGAGTGTTGTGATGAGGGATTAGATGGTAGAGAGCTGTGGAAATGATGAACGGCATGAATGACTAATTGGCTGGATGGTGAACAAAGCAGGCAAGAACTGAAAAACAACAAGGCAAACACAATGAGTGAACAAGAAACGTCCAAATATGATCACTATTCCTCTGCTTTTGTTAGGGACTGGCTCTCTCTAACCTGATGTGACTCAATTGAAATTTGTTGTATGCATGAATGGAGTCAGTTATGATGCAGTTATGTTTATAGTTGTTATTTCAGTCTATTTTATTTTGTCTTTATTGTATTCTCTATAGTAATGCTTTACTTAAAATGTCCTACAGTTGCCAATATTTGGAGCTGATACAATGCCATAAATTCTTAGGAAGATCCCTGAAAAGAATGTGATCTGGTAATAATTATGAGATAATTGTTAGTGTAGTCTTAGAGTCAAGGTACAGCAAGACAGCTGAACATGCAAAAAGTTAAAAATCTGGTCATAAGGAAGAGAAAGTCAACAAATTTAGAGCACAAATCAACACACAAAACCCAACAAACTACACTCAAATAACTGTCTCCATGATACTGTCTCCACCTTTCCTCTAGGCAGCTTGTTTACAGCTACTCTGTATTTCATAAAGAAATTCTCTCACTATTCACTATTAGATGGTAGTATTTTTTGAATGAACATTTTTGGTTTAAGAAAAAAACCAAAAGCTCCAGCACCTTTTACTGCATAATCTTCAATGTACCATTTAGTCCAGAGATGATTCACATTTTCATTTCTATCTTTATAAATAGTGTATTAGAAATGAGAGGGAAAATTAATGAGTAGTGAGTGCATTTAGATACCAGCACTACATATTAATGTGGAAATTAGCTGCTTTCCCAGTTAAGGTATTATTTATGATATGAGACTCCCTACGTATTACTGCTGCCAGGTCAAATACTGAGATAAAAAATGGAAGAAAAAAAAAAGCTGCTGCTCAGCTTGCTGCCATCACCACTTCTGTGGCTGCCAATGCATGTCACGGCTCACCACCACCCCAGCATCGACCTGTGGGCTCTGTTTCTTCATGCTTCCCCACAGGGGGCCACATTGATCTCACTCTGCTCTCGCTTTCGCTGGCTTTAAATTACGCTTGGCAGGGAGCGACACGAAACCTTTAGCCTCAACACCAAACAAAATCTATACTCCTCCTAAATTAAAATGTTCATAGTCAATATAGAAAATGGCTGATCGCAATATACTGAATGTGCAAAATATTAAGAAAATATATTACTATATATGGGTGTCTGTCGCTTACTGATTTTTTTTGAGGACATGTAGATAAATACACTGCTTTGCTTTATGTCTAATAATTAATACAGAAATATTTTGTAAATTATCTGAGAAACTGTCTCCTATAGTTCGAAACTAGAAGTACCATGAAGCGTTGATGCATTATGTCTTTGACATACAGACCAGACATAAAGCGCACACTCATGAACAACACAAAGGCTTCCACTGACACATCACCACAACTCACATCACAATGTACAATGTAATTATCACTGGGGCTCCATGTTAATCTATGCTTCTCTCACCTCACATATACCATCTCTGCATGTCTGTGTCTGTGTGTGTGTGTGTGTGTGTGTGTGCAGGTCTGTGGTGCATTCGTGTGTCCGTCCATCTGTGTCTATGTGTGTCTGTGCACACGTAAGCATGTGCGCTCTCATAAAGTGTGCACATATATCAGTGTGTGACTGCGTGACGCACATAGTTACTCGCAAACATTGCTGCCTGGTTGCCATGGTCGACGGTTTCAACAAAGCCAAGCTTCAAATAGCTTCCTGTATCTCCTTCCCCATCTCTGTCTCCCCTTTTTTTTTCTTCGAGTCATCCCTTTTTTCTCACCCTTATTTTCTCGTTGTTGCTTTTCCTCCTTTTACTGTGTTAGAAACAGCTTTTTTTCATTTTTATTGGCCTGATCTCAGTTCTATTTTCCTTTTGCCTTTCTTTTGTCAGCCTTCCATTTTTGCCCTTCAGAACAATGTTGTTTATCCCCAGTTTCCCCCCTGTTCTGAACCCTCGGTTTTTCATAAATCATCATGCCGAGCTATTATCTCCTTTTCTATCATTATCTCCATCTCTAGTATCAGTGTGAGAATTATGTGCAGCTCCACTCCTTACCTGTGTCTATCTTTGTCTCTGAAGTGAGCAGTGTATCATGTGATGGCTTCCAACCAGTGCTCTTAGCCTATTTTTGTCTTGTCTGAGTTTGTATCCCACGAATAACAACAACTAAATGGGCCACTTGGGATTTTGCCTCTTCCGAGACGTTGTTTGTTCTGTTTGAATTGAGGGAAGAAACAGCACTTAGTGCCACTACATCATGGCATGTACACTTCAAATTAAATTCTCGGTCATTTTCACATCATCCTCTGGACTCACCTGTCTGTCTTTAATTGATTTCTATCTTTCATGGCTCTCTATCCAAATCCATCCATCCATCTATCCATTGATTTCATGCACCAGCTTATCCTGTGCAAAGCGGGGGGTGGGGGGGGCTCAATCCCATCATGCACTAGGAAAGAGGCAGGCAGATTGCTGTCTTTTACAGGGCTAACGCACAAACAACACATTCACACTCACATTCACATCTGCAGGCAATCTGGAGGTTTGACAATCAGCTGGAGCCTCCTCTCCAGCACCATTCTATAAGCTTTCCCATGGTGAATGAGCAGTGTGATATCCTCATAATTGGTGCACACCCTCTGGTCCTCCTTTCAAAATTGGTAACCACTGGGATGTAGGACCTGCACTGCACCTCACCACCTCCTTGTGTCAACTGTTTTCAATTGGGTGATTCAGATCAAACCAATTATATACTCACTATTTGGCCCAACAGCTCAGGCACTTTTAGCTTTGTTTCATTAGCAAAGAGGAAATATAGAGAGCACAAACCTTTCACCCTCTGTCTTTTATTTTAATATAGCAGTATGTATTTAAATAATCAGCACCTCTGGGCTGTTATCCACCCACTGTATGTTGCCTTGTTGCTGAGCTCTTGGACTATAAATGGGCAAGGCCTCAGGAGAATGTAACAGTCAGATTCAGGAGTTCCTCCTTCTGTTGCCTTACTGACTCTATTCAAGGTCAGCAGTTTCCCAGTATCAGCTGACAACAGCCTCGACAACATCCTAATTCTCCATCCTGAATCCTTCTCCATGGCCTCTCCAAACTCCTTCTGCACCCGATGAGTCATGAGTCACCTGGGCTCCTTCCACCTTCTTGGATTCTGGGGTTGCCACCACAGCAGGCACCAACCATCTTGTAGCCATAACTCTAGACAGCAACATCCTCAGTGTAGGCTTTCAACATGACCTACTCAGATTTTCATGTCCCACACCTCCCACAGGATGCAGGGAAGAGATGTGAAGATCTCGTATATGCTTCCTTTAGGCAGATTTTCCCTTTCACCCTCAATGAAGGTTGGGCTATGGTGGCTCTCTCTAAGATCATCCTCCACCACCAGATCCATCTCACCACAAGAAAGGGACTCCAGGTGCTCCAATACGAGGTCCACTAACTAAATTACCTTATGTTTAAACACTGTTCTTTACATATGGCCCATGACATGCACAAAAATCAAATACCACTCTGGTTCTGATAAGGCAGGTCATTCCTCCAATCACTCCACCTCAGAGGGCAGTTAAGTGCTCCAGCATAACTATGGATTTCCTTGGTGGTGTCCTTTCTATGGCCCAATCCCATGACAGCAAGAAGGCAAGATACATGAAAGTTCACAGTGAAACCATTTACATCATTATGCACATCTCAACAAAGAGCTAGTTTGTGCAAAATGATTTCATCTAAACAAGAAAGCTTCATAGTGGCACACCATTTGTGCACACCATAGTGCAGTTGTGTTTATACAGAAGACTAGAAGCATACATTATCCTACAAGAGTCTAGGCCAGAGGATACAATTAGAAGCAGTGGGCTATGGCCAAGCACCGAGCCAGAGTCCCCTGTAGGTGCCAGGTTATCCTGTGTCATGGACCAGTGACATCACTGGTGACACCAATGTAAAGGGACCTATGTGTGTTTGTGAGTACTTCCTGTGTGCAAGGGGGCTCTTCTTTCTACGTGACCATTGAGTTGCTTTGTCCCACAGAGCTTTAATGGTATGAGGGTAAACTCACATTCTCAACCCCAGCACACACACACACACACACACACACACACAAACACACACACTGTATTGTCAGCAACCTGAGTCTAGGAATCAAATTCCAGCCTCTCTTCTACACACATACAAACACTCATGTACCTAGTCACTCTATCACACACACAGGGGCCTCTATCTCACAATAGGACTGAGAAGCATTGACAGAGACCCATATAATTTATATGACACCAGCACCACATGGGAGCAGACTTGAAGGAAACTTACGTCATACTGGTTTACAAATGGCGAAGAAAGCCCGGTCTTTTAGCAGCATCAGCACACAGGAGAACAGGCCTCTTTTCTCTTCTTTCACCCCTCCTCTGCTCTGCTCATCCTCCACCTCTCCATTTCTCATACTTGTCCTGCACTCTCCTCCACTCCTCTGATGGCTTCTCTCTATCACTCAATCATCTACTCTGTCCTCTCACCTTACCCTCCAGGATTTCTCCTGCTGTATTATTTAATAGGGAAGAGTGCTTGTTGTTTGTGCAACTTTTCAATGACTGGACAATAAAGTGAGGCGGAGCAAATGTGCAACTGAAGGCACAGTTTGGCAGCTGTCAAACTGACCTCTGGCCAGTACTGATTGAGAAACCTTCAACAAATGATTAAGCAAGGCATTTAACTGTGCCGTCTGTCTTATTGAAAATTACTGGCATCACTCCTGAACCATTGGCTCTGATCATGGTTTGCTCACAGCATAGCACAACGCAGGTGTCCCAACCATATGGCAATTCAGCATTCACACCTAGTCATCCTGAAGACAAGGGGAGTCTGGGAGAGAAGATGAGCCCAGAGGTCCCAGAGCAACTCTATGTAGGCGTTAGAGGCTTGTTTCAATCCTTAGCTCCTGCCTTTAAGTCTGTACATGTTGCAACAGCATCCATACAGCTCTCTGAGACTCTGAGAAAACACAGCCTGCATCAAAGTCTTAAGCCCTACATGGCGAGGAATCAGTGGCTTGAAGGGATTGGGGGGGGGGTGTACAAAGGAAAATGAAAAGAATGGAAAGGAGAGACAAAAGAGAATGAATGCAGGGGGATGAAATTAGATAGTAAGCAAATAAAAAAGGAAAGGAAGCAAGGGGAGGTTCAGACAAGCAGAGAGAGTAAAAGGATCCGGAACAGACTGAAAGGCATGTGGGAGATCAAAAAGAGGTGGAGAAAAAGCCCATACACCATCTTCCTTAAGCTCATCCAGCTGAGTCGCCCACTGCAGAGCGACCGCAAAGGCGAGCCACCTCTGGTCTGCCCTGCATTCATTTTCGCAGCACAGCCTCTGATGAATTATCAAACACACCCAGTCACAGTCACCACAGCAGCTGTGAGGCTGGCACTGACACCGCTGCTTAACAAGCCAAAATTGATACAGTTGCAGGCACATGCTAATGCGACATACTGCATCAGCATGTCGCAGAGCTGAGCAGGGCAGATTTCTAAGTTCTATCCTAAGGTTTGTACACAAACTTTGAAGGGTTTTTATTTTGGAAATGTTTCATTTTAGCGTATCAGCTGTTGATGATGAACATTAATAGTTAGCCTAACTATCTTCTGTACAAGCATGTAAAGGCTTTCAGGATCATTCAAGATAAATATATATCTAATGGTGCTCTTTTGATTTTCTGATTCATACTAAAATAGTGTTTCAAATACTGGCTCTGTGGGTGTGATGAAACAATTTCAAAGGACATGGACTGTAGTAGAAGATTAAAAGATCCCAATCACTCATAATCTACTTATAATGCACAATGTCCACATGGTAAGAGATACAAAGCTTTGAGGCACGACAGACACAAATAACTTCTGACTTCCTCTCTTCATTTGATGCCATGGGCTCTAATGAATTATCCGACACACACAGCCACACTTGGTGACTGTGCACTACCTACGGGAGCATTTAGTTTAGCACAAAAACAGCTGCATAACGAGGCTGAATTTATGCACTTGTCCCTTAAAATCCATAGTGCAGTGGGGTAGGTAGTGTAATTCCCAGACATGTTTTTGTGCCATGATGCAGCAGAATCCATCAAACAAAAAGCAATTTCAATGACTGTGACTGTGCAAGAGCTCCATTCTCTGTGGCCTCTGAGCTTTAATGAGCCACAGAGATAAAGTAGCGCTAGATTAACGACCCAAACAGCTAAACTCCTGCCATGGGACTCGTGGGGTGTAAGACAATCAGCACTCCTGATTAATAACCACATAAACTCCAGTGGCACTACCTACTATGCCTAAACACTACAAATCAAGCCCTCTTCATGCTTGGTTTGTTCCACTTAAGCAGAGGGAAGAGGCTCAACCACAAAAGAAAATTACACAAGTGCTTTAAAGGCAGATCAGCAGGGACCAAGAACAAGTTTTGTCACTCTAGAACATTTTTCATATCTCTTGTTAAAACTGCTTCCAGTGCAGCTGTTAAGGCTAAAACTGGAGAGAGGTTTAGATTAGATTAGTTGTATGTAATGTATCCAACTGGCACCGGCAGTCCTTCACTCCCTCACCCACCTCTCACCATCACCTGTGTCCATGACATCAGGAGGTAAAAGGGAAAAAGGACCACAGATTGAAAATGGCCTCATTGCTTCATCTGTTGCGGGGGCGTTTGATTTGATTATCTGAATGCAGACCTCTGAAAGGCTGGTTTTTATGAGGCCAAAAAGGCAAGGTCCACCACAACTCCAATGGATTTAACGGCAACAAATGTAATAACAGCCATAATATCAGGCTGTGGATGGCCTGGTTGGGAAAAGCTGGAGTAAATCAGCGCTATTAGCCTGTTGGAAAACATCACCAGGCTAAAATAAAACTAAGTAAATGACCATGTCAATTTTATGTTGTGAATTCTACGGTATATTATAGTAAAGAACAGAAATGACAAAAACAGTAGAACTGGATGAGAGTAGAGGAATATTATAACAGAAAAGTGCATAAAACAGTACACTGCTAAACCTGATACTATACTTGTGTGTACAAAATAAGTTTGTTTTTTGCTTCCCAAGTCCTATTTTAATGGGTTTTGTCATCATTCCTCTCAGTAATAAGGATTTCATACAGTAAGCAGAGCAAAGGCATTTGTAAACAGCAAAGTCCTATCACAATGTCACTCAGATTACTGCAGAACAGCCTTATCCTTACTGCAGTGAAGGAGTCAGGTTATGCTTGAAAAGTGACAGTAATGGTTGTGTAACAAATGAAAAGAGAGAGCTGGAGCTTTCTTTGGCAACTCCCCATAGCTGACCAGCCACTGCATGATGTAGAAATGATATCTGATCATAGGTTTCGATAAGTTAAAGAAACTGTCAAATGCAAGTGAGGCAAACTACATAACAAGATGCCAAAAATATGAACATGAAACTCAAGTAGTAGTAAGCTAAAATTATCACCATATAAATGTGTGCCAAACTGTAAAAAGGAAACATTTTAAAACCACATCAAATCAAGTCAGATCAATATTAAGACATTTAAAGGCAGCATGGATTCATTTAGAAGTATATATTTATAGGCAGCATATCATGACAGCCATGTCTTCATATGACATGTCTGTCATATCCAGAATACATCACATGATTCACTGCTGCTGCAGGTGGTTGGCAGGCGTCCCAGTGCTCATATAAATCAGACACGACAGAAACTTGGTCTTGAAATGTTCCATGCTGGTGATGGAGCATAAGGAATATGGGCAACAGCACAGACGGCCTCACTGTCTGCCATCTTCACTGCTTACCAGATCTTGTTATATTTTTGTCACCTTTTTTTTTTTTTTTGGAGCAGAAATTCTTCTGCATTAACATAGACTGAAAAACACAAGCCAGAGGCAAATGCATATACTACTGTCTGCTGCCCCGGCGAATGCAGCGCCCAGCCTGTCTGAGTGGTTTGTGATGACACATGAAGTCAGACGGACAGAGGCAGATAACTCCTCTGGGACATATTTAGGTGATGAAAATGACAACAGTAAACAAGTCTGTAATTAAAAGCTCATCTCTTTTTGTCTCCCTGGTGGCAGGAAGTGGATTGTTTTCTCCATAAGTCAGGATGATTTACCATAAGAGCTTCAGAACCACTAACATTTCCAGCTATTCATAGCAGACGAGAGGAAGTCTTTGTTTTTTATTACATCACCTGATGTACTAAATTTGGCTCTTGTGCCTCAGATTGATTCTTCTGAGGTTTTAAGTTGCTGATTACCATTTGTCTTCTTTTGACACTAAGCGGTCTACAAGGCAGCACAAGTTAAGTTTGAACTTCGGGAGAAAGTGAGTTAGAGTTGAAGCCTTTTTACTGTGGCTTAAATAACTTTGTGACTAATCTAACTGCTGCTGTGATTGGCATCATCATCATCATCCTCCTCATCCTCACTAGCACAACCCTCTTCAGTGACTTCAAATAATGGTCATTATTAACCATCATTAGACAATTAAGGCTGTTCAAAGTCACTGGCATTTATCATCTGCATCCTCTCCAGTTCCATCACCCTCGACAGTCGCTGCATGTTGATGAGCAAGAGGTGTGAGAGGAGTCAGTGAGATGAACATGTTCGTGGGAACCAGTATGTGTCCGTGTGTGTGTGTGTGTGTGTGTGTGTGTGTGTGTGCGCTACTGTGTTCCAGAGGGGTCTGTTGTTTTTGTTCGACACTCTCCGCCTGGACTCCTCACAAGGAGGGCTGCAAGGACGTTGGCAGATGGCGAGTGTTGGCTGGGGCTCGGTCCCCAGTGGCGTACACCGGCTGCCAGTAGGCAGAGCAGCACGCGGCCACGGGGAAGCTTTTTAGGCCACACACATTTGACACAAGGCACTGGCAGACAGGTCAACCTTAAACACGCTGCAGGGGCACTTACAAACACATGCAAGCACACACCGATTACTACACATGTAGACATTGGCAGGCCAGATTGTGAGGTGGCCAAGACGTGCAGTGTTATAATTCATTTTGGGCCTGGTGTGACTTTTCTAGGCCAGTAGTTGTAAAACTGGAGTCTGGGATCCCCCAGGGGTGAATGGAGGGAAAGGGATGCTTCAACAAAATGAGGAATACTCTACAAACTTTGAGTTAATTCATTAGAAACTATCTCAAGTAAAGAAAGAACTGTATGTGAATTGTGGGATATTTCCTCACCACTAACTCACAAGCCAAAAGCTAATCTCCCCATGAGGGTCAAAATGTCATTAAGTGGGACATCCTGTCGTAATACAGGATTGTTTAGAATTCTGCAGAATGATTGTGTTTGTTCATGGCTCAAGTGGAACAGAATGAGAGTAAAAAACAACAGATATATTGGGAAATATCTCCAACAAGGCATATTGGTAATATAATTTCTATAATATGTATCCCAAAAAAAAAAAAAAAAAACGTTCATTATGCTGAATGGCCACTTTCACAGGCTGTCATATCATATGATAAGCTTTGATTATTATCAGTGATGACTGTGTAAGTTGTGTTGTAATGTTGTAGCTGAAAAAGCTAAGCTCATTTGAACTACTTTATATATTGTTTGGTAATTTAATCTATAACAGTGTATTATATTTCAGAAATTGATCATATGTTTTATGTAATCAATCAACACCCTGGCATAGTGGAGTAAACAAGAAGTAGTGAACAACTAGTAGAATCATGGTGGTCAAAATGTACTTATATAAAGAACTTGAGGAAATATATGTACTTTTAATCCTTGCCTTTTCTTATGTAATATTTTCACAAATTATGCAGGTACAAATGAGCAAATGATAAATAGTTCACTGAAATTTGTTTGAGATTTGACTTAAAATGGCTGATAATGATGTCCAGTCAATCATTTTGTTGCTTTGGAAACAGTAACCAGGGCCCTTTTGTTTGGACTCGAGGAACAAGGGCAAAACAACCAAGAGCCAATCCAATTTCCTCTGATGATCAAAGAGTCACAAGATTGCTATTGAAGGGAGGCAGGAAATTATGTTTGTGTGTGTGTGTGTGTGTGTGTGTGTGTGTGAGTATGCAGCTTTGTCAAGAGAATTAATAACTTTGTAGGACGTGGGTCTGTGTTTGGATTATGTCCAATTAATTTTCAATTAGCCTCCTGGATTTGTATCAGCAAGTTTGTCAGTTCATTTTCTTCTTGATTGACAGTGCAGCTGACCGGCATGTTTGTTGTTAATTCAGGTTGTTAATGCTTATTCACTTTCTTTGGAGTGACATCATATTTCCACACACGAACGACAAACATCCTATATCACTGAGTAAAGAAATAAAATCTAAAAAACTGTACGACAAATATAGTAACAAAGGCTGGTAAGTTCCTCCAAAGTGCACACATTGAATCAATAAAACTAAAAACTTGTCTTTCAACTGGGTAGTTTCACACAAAGTGATTTATAAAGCACTAACTGATGCAGGAAACTGAGAGAAGTGATTCAGATGATTGATTTTTTCCACCCTGAGAGAAAATACTGTAGAGCAGTTAAGTGTTTGTTGTACAAAGAGAGGTTCTGAACTGCACTATGGAGATTTGTTGGGAATTTGGTTGAGATTTTTTTGGATTTGTTGCTCAAACTCTTAAAGTATCTTCACTTCAATTTGCAACGATTCCTCTTTAGAGAGGAGCTACAGAATGGAGTAACAGAGAAATATTGCACGTCTTACCAAACTACATGCTGCTTTAGTTAATATTTACTCTGCAGATTCAAATTATTAAGACAAAATATAATTGATAAATCATGTATCGTTATCATTATAGAAGGTTAGCTTAGTAGTTAAAATTAAGTCCACCTTTATCAGCTTCAACATTAAAGTGACAAAACATTAATGCTTCAGTAATTATAATCCAATAATGTAATATGGTACTTTTACTTAAGCATATGAATACATCTTCAACCACTGACAGTCACACAATAACACTAACTAACCATGTTCTGCTAAGTTAAATTATTGTTTCTGTCAATGGAGTCTGGTGGTGATACATGTTGATGTTTTTGGTTTACAAAATCTTACTCTTTAGTAAAAAAAAAAAAAAAAAAGCTCTGTCTCTGTAGGAATCCCATCCATAATGTTGTAAGGCAGTTATAATAACAATCTGAGCCTGTCAGTGGCAATTGTCCCAATCAACCATTTACACCCAAAAAAATGGATTCAGAAATACTAGAGTTATTCTTTAACTCTGAATGTATGACTTTGAGTATTTTTATACTGTTTTATAGCTACTTTTATGTTATTTTCAGCAGAAAGTAAATGACAGTTCAGTTTCCACTTTATGGTTATTATAATTTTGACCAGGTAAACACACAGGCCAAAACAAACACCAGGGATAGAGCAGTTTCTTAGTAAGAATTTATATTATATATATTAATTTCAGTTCAATTTTAAGACTCTTGCTTTGGTTCTTGTTCAGGGAAGTGTAACGCAACATGAACTGGAAGCTGGGGGACACTCTACCTGACAACCTGTTATCATGACACATCACCTGCTAACCCCCATCCATCTCAGCCCCATCACCCCACATACACATATTCACACTAAAACCCACGGTTCCTGCTCATTTTGTTACCATGGAGACTGAGCAGTAGCGGTCTCCGTGGACAGAATTTAAAAAAAAAAAAAAAAAAAAAAAGTCCCACCCTTGGCATTTCAGCATCGCACAGGCTCACACACACACACATACACACACACACACACACACACACACACACACACACACACACACACACACACACACACACACACACATCTGCATCTGTTGCCCGGACGAACACAAAAAAACACACACACACGATGATTGTCATCTTTCACATGCACATAGACAGACACACAATGATGCTGTTCAGTGATTATTCCCCTCAGGGGCCAGAAGGTCACAAGGATGCCCGTGAACAGAGCTGGAACTATTGGCGTCCTCACCTTCACCCTGACACTGCCAGACTCCTTGGTGATCACACGTCACCGCCTGGCCACTTACATGTCACCTGTCACACTGAGAGACAGGAAGGAGTGATGGAGAGAGGGGGAGGATGTGGTTGTATTTGTGCCAGAGGGAGAGAAGAAAAAGATCCCTTTGCAAGATATTTTATCATATGTTCAGAAATCTATGTTTCTGTTACAAAACAACAACCCCCTGACTCCATTTTATGTCATTATGCTCCACCCCAAGCCCCAGGGGTACACACATTGACAGAGCAGTTAGTGTTTGAACGGTCTATAAGGCCTTGTGTGTCGCAACCAAGCCTCCATACATTACCACTCAGGACCAGCCATGTCTGATTTTACGCCTCATTACTCCTTCACTCACACATACACAGTATATGTATACAATGTGTACTTAAATATACCAATGAATGCATACAGGCAAAGAGGTAAATGTGGTCAGGGAACATTACACATATTACACAGGCTTGTAAAGATTGGGAATGCATTGATTCGCCTTTTCCAGTTGCTAAAATCCAGAGAAGTGGCTGATACAGACCAGCAACCTGATACTGGAGCTATCTTGTTTTTTTCATGTAAAAACTATATACCTGTTTGTATAGAACTGATATAAAATGAGGCTGTGCATCACTTCTGCAAGTGGAGATGTCCATTCATTAATATCAGGGTATTTTGGGGTTTGTGCAAAGTTTACAAAACAGGGTTATGACTATTTCACCAACCTGTGTGATGACTGAATCTACAACGATGACGTATCTCACTAGAGCAAATGGAGAGCCGAAAAATTATTCAAGTAATTAGTTGAATGACAGAAAATTAATCACAATTCTGGTCGCAAGTCACAACAAGTCTGATATGCAATTAACTCTCTTTTTGTTTGGTGTAAAAATGCAAAATATTAATTGGTTGTCATTTTCCAAGTGAGTTTCCTAGTTTTCATGTCTCTTTGAGTATGCTAACTTTTTGAAAAGACATTTTTCATTATTTCCTGACATTTTGTAGACCAATCCAGAAAATAACCTATGAGCAAATTGATAATGAATAACTGTTATTGCAGCAAATTAATGCAAGTTCACATATAAAAAATTAAGCTGATGTTTGTAATGAGTCATTACATTAGACTGAATTCTTAAATGTGTCAAAATGTGTTAAATTTGAGCTCTATCCCAGTCATAGCTGATAAATCATATTGAAATAGCCAGCCTAGCCATACTGGTTCACATTGAAAGTAATAAAGGAAGAGATTTTTAATGTGGTCGACAGATCAGTGTTGGGGCAGTTACCCATCCAGTGTATCAGACTGGTGCTTCAATGGTAAAGAAATATGTAAAAGTAAACATGCAGACACACAAACATGTGAAAACACAGGGCTAGCCTTCAAATTAAAGTAGCACAGTGTGTTTATCATCCAGAGAATTATTCATCTGTATCATTAGAGGAAAGAATCTGATTGACATGTGGAATGAAGCGTATAATCCCTGTTATTTATGCTTATGTTCACACAGCGGCTAAATTGTGCAACATTTTGCAAACACTCTGAAACCTATAATCTTGTAATTTGAACTCATACAAACACAAACACACCTACCTGAATATATTATACAAACAGTGATACAAGTAATTACAGAAAATATGGACATGCACACAGGATATCTCTCAAATAGTTTGTCACATGGCAAATACACACGAACCCTTAATCCTATCAAACCGTACCATGGCATCAAGAAGGTGTGTGCATGTCTATGTGTTTATACCCTGTGGCAGTACACACACACACAATAACGCACCCCCATGACTTTACATCAACTAGATCCTAGCGACTTCCTGCGTCACTGCTGACAAGGGATGCAAATTCACTTGACATTACGCAAAAATACATGCAGAGAGAGAGAGAGGTAGTGCGTGACTGGGAGGGTCCTTGTGGACTTCTCTCTACAGTATATTTGAAACTCGACCAAAAAACCCCAAAAAAACTGGGGCAGACAGACACGGAAAGGAGGGGAAGAAGGGCGGCTGTCATAGATGAATAGCTGTACTGTGCATTCAATGCAGATTTATACAGTCAATATGATAGTAGCAGGCAACTGTCACATTCATTATGTAAACAGGACGCTGGCCTTTTAGCAACAGCTGGCAGATGTGCTCTCTGCATGTATTAAGCTTATACAATCATGCATATATGTAATTTGTTTATATAAAGAGCTGTGCACACTTGGGTTTAATGACAAAAAAATCTCAATCAATTTGAAAAATGAACATAACATGAACTTCAGATTGGATCTTTAACTGTGTAAAAACCAATAGGGCTAATTTACAATTTAGAGAAGAAGCGCATAACAACATCAGCCAACTAAATTGTCAGACAACATAATGTATTTATGAATGCTGTACTGTTTATAGTTTGTTTTGGGGATAAAAGACATTTTCTACTTGACTTTCTTGAGAGGATGAAGGAAGAGACAGAAGAGAAGTTGAACAGAAAATGAAGAGAAATTGAATTTATCTTATTATGGAAGCCAGTGAGGACAGGATAGATTAGCTTTCTGAATGCACCTTCAGGCCACAACCCCAGTCTCCAAAGAATTTATTTAAATGATACTAAATTGCTTCCCGAATTATCATTACTATTATTATTAACACTCCTTGTTTAAGGTTAGGAAAAGACTCTGGTTTCAGTTAAAAGGAAAATAAACCCCCCAGTGTCTTAAGTTAGTATTTCTGTTGTGAACCAGTTCACAATCTTTTCCCTGAAAAATGAAGAGAAAAATAATCTCATCTTTAAATGGAAAGCATTTCTTTTAAGTGTGCGGTGAGTTCAAATGGTCTTTAAAAGTCCCCTGCTGCCATGCTGACAACAATAAAGAGGTTGGTGTAAAAGCTTAATTTAAGCACTACATTAAAGGCAAAACAAAAAACAGAAAGACACAAATTATAAGGTGTGGGGTAAGACCAGCAATTATGAGAAACATCTTGAAACTCTACAATACTGGTAGACACAATGTTAGAAATTTGAAGGGAATTGTGTTTATGAGCTTCTATCTCTGTCAGACCTGAGTTACACAGAGCTTGTCTGCTTGTCTATTTGTTTTTCCTGAAGCTATCACAGTTTATTAAACGTTGCTTCAACTTGCATCTAAGTCCGTGCTGAAAATCCAAGAAAGGAAAATCCCATCACCATCACCGTCATACCTACCAGGAAGGGATTATACACTTCATTTCACACATGTCAATCTGGCTCCTTCCTGTAATGATCCAGATTAATAATACTCTACTGCACATGCACACTATACAATCTGAATGCCAAGGCTAGCAGTGGGTCCTCTGCAGCAGGTCTGGGAGAAAGAAAAAAAGTGTTTTTATCCTGTGCTTTCTTAGTTAGCCATTCCAGCCTGTTATCATCACTCTGCTTGCTTTCCAGATGCTTCCAGCTTGCTGCCAGGGCACTGCCACCCTGCAGTCATTAACTGTGTCTATAGAGCAGCAGACATTAAATGACTCTGCAGTGTCCTACACAAAACCTTGCATGTCCTCTCTGTTTAACTTACAGGTTTGTTTCTATAAACAGGTTTAATTTGTTTGACCCAATGTCCTTTTGATCTGTTTATCCATATATTTACTTTATTAAATTTCCCACAAGCTGACATGGTGTCATACTGTTTACGCAGAAAATGATTTATGGTCTCAGAGATAAAAACTGGATTGTTGATAAGCAGCATTATAGTGCAACAAAAAAGAGGTTTTTTAGTGGTCCAAGAGAATTTAAATAACAAAAGAAAAAGTCAAGGAGAAGAGACTATTAGGTTAAAAGAGACAAGGATGGAGAATATGATCAGAGTTCAAGTACAAACTCCTCACTAGTGACATCAAACGCAATTAGTAATTTGCAAGGCAAATCATGACTAAGCAAGTTGATTCCTGCCATTAAATGCTCGAATAATGAATGTAGGCCTTGTTACAAAAAAACATTGATTTTTAAATGAAAGTGCTGAAGTTGGTGTTTAAATGCTGAGATTCAGGGTCAGTACAAGAGTCTGTTAAAGACATGGAGCATACATACAACATACAGTATATAAAGTAGTGACAGACCAATTTGGCACCAATACAATAATTATTAGGTATTTAAATGAATGCCTAGTTTCTCTTATTTTTGACACATGCACTGTTTTTCTTGGTTCAAATTTATGATCAGATATATTAGTAGGATTAAATAATTTGATTTTGGATGGTTTGTGCACAGTCATACTACATTACACCAACTCACTGTAGACATTAAGGAACTGTAAACCATCTCTGATATAGAGTAGAATACACATACCTGTGAAATGTGAAAATAATATATATCAGCCTGCAATTACCCATGAGCCAGTAATCAGTCAGCTTCTAATGTAAACAGAGGGCAGCAGTGAAAGTTGTAGTAAAAATAGGTAGAAGCTATTTAATGACACCTACATCAGAACCAATGCTGTAGTTTTCACGACTGAAAAAGATGAAAAGTCACAGTGGCTGTAACAAGAGAGATGCAACAGTGCTGCATCTACAATATCCTGCAGAATTATCTCAATAATTCCTGTTGGAGCTGCAGCAAGTGCTATAAACCGCAGGGTTTGATGGTGTCGTAGCGGATCGGATGACTCAGGCGCATACTGTGTACCCGCCAACCAATCTGGCATGCAACCTTTGTCACATGTCATCACGCCTCTCTCCCATCTTTCCTGTCTGTCTCTTCTGTCAACCACCAAACACAGAGAAAAACAAGTGCAAAGAAGCTTCAAGAGAGGGAGAGTAGCAGCGATATCACAAACAAATTTCCTCATCTATTACAATTACAATTATTGAGATGAATTTATCTTTGGGGCATAACACACACTGTGAGATAGAAGAGCACCAGGAAAGCAGTGGAGGAACAGGAAATACATAAGCCACCGCCACCCTGTCCCTCCTGGCCACAGTCAATTCTATATCCCTCTATTGATTTCAATTAAGATAACTGTTATTAGGCAGCATGTGCGACATGAAGTCGATGAACAGGTCGAGCAAATGTAGTGCGCTGATGGATTGGAGTGAAAAGCGGTCTAGTGAAGGGAGCCCATTGTTGCTGAGAGGGCTGGAGGTGGAAATGGAAGGAAATAGAGTGAGAAAGAGGGAGATTACATGAAATATCCTCTTAGCTCCACCGCAAAGTAGCAGCAGGTAATGTGTTTGAGAGTGGCAATCAGTTTCCTAAACTCTCCTGCAGACTGAGTATAAGTGTAAGAGCCAAGTGGAAAAAGAGACAAGAGTTTTTTTTACCCTTAAATCCCCTCACTTAATCTCTCCATAGCCTCTTGTCCAAAAAGGAAAATTAGGGAGAGAGAAATTTGTTTGTTTTTCACATCCCTGATGTCAGGTGAAACTCTAACGTCAAGAATGTTTAACATCGCACATAAAATGAAGAATTCCAACTACATAGGTTCAGAAATGTATTAACTTAAAAACTCTAATAAACAACTGTTAGGATTTAAGTTTTTACATATGGGTTTTTCTCCCTGTACATGATGTGTGTTTGTGCCAGCAATTAGAAATATCTTTCTGAGGACATGTGAATAATGGATGCATCATGCATCAGAGAAGAAAAAAAAATGTTTGCTTTGAATTAGTCATGACTAGAATGCAGACTGCACTCCGCTGCCTGTGACACATGAACAGCAGAGGAATAAGAAGGGAGTCAACAGTGAGAAAATACCGGGGTGAGACGAAAAGGGAGCAATGTGCATAACAAGAACAGACAGGAGCGGAGGAGGAGTGTCGTGAAGGATGAGCAGAAAAGGAGAGGAGAAGAAGATAGAAAGGATTTAATTATCCCAGTCAGTTGTGGCAGAGTAAACACTCGGGGCACTTGCCAAAATGGTCTGGATCAGTGTCTGAGAGGACAAACAGACACGGGTGTAATCACATAAGGATACACACACACGCACAAAGTGACACGTAAATAGCAGCTTGTTAAAACATTTTCAGACTTGTTGCAAAGTGTTTAACAAACAAACAATTAAACTTCACTGTCAGTGCCAATACGTTAAAAGGCAAGAATATGAGACAGGGAATTAAAAACATGGGAGGGAATGGACTGATGTTTTGGGAAATATGCTTTTTCACTTTATCTTGAAAAAGTTTATCCCACTTATCTTGTTTTTGTTTTGTTTTTGTTTTTTTGTGGACAGGAAGCGAGGAGAGAGAAAGATGGAGAATGACATGCAACAAAAGTCCCTTGCTGGACACAAACTCGAGTTTTATGGTCAGAACCTTAACCCAAAGACTGACAGTCTTGTTTGTTTAATCTGTGCAAAGAAATTACAGGGGGTTATGTATGGGGCTATTTCTTGTCTTGGTGGAGTGATTTCCTGAAACCTAAACAAATACATACTGTATATATTAATGGATTAAATAGTGAGCTTAACAGGTGCTGATTGGACTGTGTTACCTACAAATAGAGTCAAGCTAACTTTTTCCAGGAGTTCCCAGTCTTCATGCTGAGCTAAGCTAACTGACTGTTAGCTGTCCCTTCATACTGAACATACAGAGTGATATCAATTCCTTTTACTGGTTCTCAGCAAGAAAATGTGGAACTATTCCTTTAAGACACATTTTGCTTACTAGGTTTTTACTAGTCTGAAACTCACATAAATTAGTGAAAACGTTATGTCAAACAGTATAGTCTCAACCATTGTTGGTCTTTAGCCGAAACATTAGAAAAGCAAAGAGGACTTTTGGCAAGGATCTCCACACAGGCTGCACGAGGTTAAGCTGAGAGTTGTAGCTATAAGCCAGATCCAGTAAAATTTACAGAAGCCAACATGTTTTGGTGTAATCCTGTGCTGTCCATGTATTTATTCATCACTACTGCTGTCAGAGCCCAGCTTGGTGAGTGAGATGTAAGAGGAGGACGTTACAAGAGTCAGAGCAGAATATTAATAAACCTGACAGCTTTTGACATTATCGTCTTTGAATTACGGGTACACACACACCCACACATTGAGCAGGACATGCTACAACTTCTTTTTTTTTTTTTAGGAGCCAACAAGTTCAGCTGGGAAACTTCAGAACAGTCTGAGGCTCTGATGAAAAATGAAGGGATGTTAGATGACGAGAAAAAAAAAGAAAAATGACTTTGCTGTACTTTGTGAAACAAAAACATGACATATACCACCTTCAACTCTCCTGCTCTCCCTAATCTATTGATCTGTTGTTTTGCCACTTTGTCGCCAACCTTGAGGCAACACTGAGTGACAGATTTAGGAGGATTTTGAAGCCTCTCCATGGTGTTTGACAGAAGAATACACAATATAAACAACACAAAGCTTGTGCATTGTGTATTTTGTCTTCACTGTAAAATGAGTTTACATACACACACAAGGTTAAAGATGAAGGCTTGGTGTTATTCTGTTAGCATTTTGTTTGTTGAACTTCTTGAACTTTTCAGGAGCTCAGGCTGCTTTGTGTCTCATTTTTAAAGGATGAAAACATTTTTCTTTTACATGGTGTTCACTTAGACATTTCAGTGGTTTCATGAGGCCGTACAAATGGATGCTGTTGGTCTCCAAAACTATATTCCTTGTTTCTAAACTGTGGTTTATCGCTGGTCGCTGTGGAGCTGTGACTGATAGGACTACAACAAGTCTTTTCATCTACTTGTTGACCATGAGGGACTGATTTAAAATGTCTTACACTATCTGAAACTGGAGACCATTAGACCACCCGAGAAAAAAAGGTTTTAAGAAAGAAGCTTAAAAGTCAATGACATGGAGACTAAACATTATTTGCTCCCCATGGATTTCATCTGGGTGTTTGCAAGACACACGTTAATGCGTTTCCTGTGTGTGTGTATGTGACTGTGTTTGCATTCATTTCTATTGTATCACTGCTCTGTAGTCTGATCAGTGGTTCAGGGCTCCTCTGTGGTTCTGTACGACTGACCTTCAAATGCCAGGGCTCATTGGCTCAGAGCTCGGTGCCTCCTGGAATAATCTGAAAGGTTACATATGAGTGTGGAAACAAAGAGTGGGAGGACTCCTGGAAGACACGCAGTCAGTAAGTTAATGGGGACCCTAACAAGGCAAGAAGACAGAGATACAGAGGGAAATACATAAACAGTTGCACAGAGAAGAGAAGAGCACGGAGTCACGCAAAAGGTCTTCAAAAGAACTGTCGCTTTTGAAATTTAGACAAACATTTAGAAGCAACTGTCTGCACTCATGGTAACTTTGTGGTAACTGGGTTCTCGTGCACACTAAAATCCTACAGCAAATATAGCTGCTGGAGGAAACACATTAGCTAAAACTGGACATGAGCCTAATTCAGAGGTTGCCTCTTTCCAAAGACTGAGCTTACACAGATGTGGCCTTTGGAGGGCTGATGACTTGTGGGCTCTTCCCCATATGAGATCTGCTATAGTCCTTACAGAGACCAGAACTAATGCTAGGTATATTTGGGTAGCCCTTATGAACCTGTGGAGTATAAATGGCCAACAGAGTGCCATGTCCGTCCTGTTCCATGATGCTGCAGTTTGAACTATGATATTTCACATCAAGTTTATGTATGTATATATAAGGTATGGATATATAAGGATATGTCCACAAAGTCAGGCAACAGAAGACAAAGTAGGGAGGAGGAGGAAAAGTAAGAGACATGAATAAATTAGAAAAGAAAGATACAGAGAACAAATTGCAAAGAAAAGTTGTTGGATTTTCTAGGCCACAAACTCTGAAATATTATTCCAGCCAGCCATTTGTCATGCCAATTAAAACCGTGGTGGTGTGTGTGTGAGTGTAACTTGCTGCTCCACTGGAATGTGTTCCTCATTAACTTTGCTATGAAGTTCCAAATATATTTTCCTAATCTATATATTTTCCTCCCTACCATCAATCTGTGCACACGTTTGGTGTGTGTGTGTTTGTCTCTGTGTACAGTAATCCTCTATACGAGTGTGTTTATCTGCATGTATGACCTGTGTGTATTTCCCCCGTGCCGCCAGGAATGTTTTCCTATATATGAAGTCTCTCCCACATGCCACTGAGTTATGATGTTTCCATCAACTACAGGACTACAGGAGACAGAAAGGCCCCTTCCTGCTGGCTGTACAGAGTTGGCCCCAGCAAGTCCACTCTGACCACAGATCTAGTCAAAGAGATATCTGGCCAGTTGGTTGATAGTTCATTACAGTTTTGTGTTGTAATCCAGTGTATGTGGCACAATTGTTCTGTGTTGATTCAGCCATATGTCTTTAAATTGAAGTGCCTAGACTATAAACTACAGGCAGGGTGTGATGCTCTGCATGTTGTGACACATTCCTCCCATAACCATCATTACATCTTTCTGGGACCTGTGCCACAGTAGCCCTTCTGTTAGTTGGGACCAGATGGGACAGCCTTTGTTGCCCTCGCCCATCGCTGATGCACCAGTTTGTTGTTCGTCCCTCCTCTGACCACTGTCTGTAGGTACTTGCCACCGTTGACTCCACAAGCCCTGTGGTTTTGGAGGTGCTCCAACCCATTCACCTGGCTGTATTGATTTGGCCCTTGTCAAAGTAGCTCAGGTCTTTACACCTGCTCATTTCTCTGGCATCCAACACGTTGACTACAAGAACTGACCGTTCCCCTACTGTCTGATATATCCCAGATTTTTCATTTTGCAGGTAAATGCAAGTCTAGTGCTCAGTCTTGTTTAAGCTGTGTCTTGGTATCTATGCACTTGATTTAATTTAACAAGACCATGGATGACTGTGATTAACAAAACAATTTGGAGCCAATGCATTAAGCGAGTGTTGAGAAATTTCTCTATAAACTTCTGACCTGCTTGTGGAACTAGACAAAGAATAAGGGAATTATCAAAGCCACCACAATTTATTCAGAGGGGAACATGAATATGTGTACCATATCTACTCACAAACCATCCAGTAGTTGTTAAGATATTTAACTCAGAAGCACAAATATCAATCTCCCAGTGGTACTTCAGAGTCATTACGTTTCATTTTACAGGGATTATTAATGTCTATCCATCTAATAGGTGGTTCAGATATTTCAGCCTGGACCAAAGTAGTAGTCCAACCAACCACCACCCAACATTATTATCCCTTGAACCACGCCACTAAAAACACTGATTAATGCAGCTTTATGAGCGTTAGTAGAAATAAATAACAACACACACACTAACTGGTTCTAATGATGAGTCAACTAGTTCTGATGGTGGTGAATAAAAAAAGGCCTGGAGAGAACACAGTATTCATCTTTGTGTTTCCCTTGGTTGTAATTACGATGAACCAGATCTGTGAATGTGTGATTTACTGCCATGCATCATACTGTTATTATTAGTAACTCAAATAATATCCATGCAGCCTGCCAGATTTCTTTTTGTAGCCTAGAAACATGGTGGCTGAATGAAAAATTCACCTACACTGTATCAGTGTGGAAATCTGAATGGAATCATTATCAATGAAGTCATACACAGAGCTATTGCTATGATAATGTCATGTATATTGCATAGTAAAAGTATGAAATTGTTACTTGGAAATTTTGCTATTATTGTGATTAGGAAGAACCTCTGAGAGAAATGGCCATAAAAGGGTGGTGGGATGTTTGTGGACTGTGAAATGACTGATGTAAATAGAATCAATGTTTCTGTCAAATACTGTTTTTGTCACTAAAACCTAAAATAACAATCCTCTGACAAACACATGGGTAATTTCCATCAGACTTTTGGTTACTGTGCTGCTGGAAAACTTATCTGACCAGGGATGGAAATACAAAAATTATCCAGGTGTTTGCCATTTATTGTTTGCTCTGCTACAGTGCATCACATTAGGTGATAACAGGCAATTAATAGGAATAAAAAGGATAAGGAATGAGAATTCATAGACAAAAAATCTGAAATATGATATAAAAATTAAGTTATGTTCCCATTTTTCCATAGAGGATATTGCTCATTTTGTTGTTCTTTGCTCACTAGTTTCTAGTTTCTTACTAGGTGGAGAAAAAATCGGGTCAATGGTACAAATACCCATTTTAGCCACTCACATTATGAGTGTAGGGCACCAGGGTCATTAAAGAAGTCAAACCAGTATATGAAAAGGCTCCTCACAGTTTGCATGTGTATAAATCAATGTGACACTAACTAAACAAGCACTGCTGGAGAGCCAGGATAATGAACAGAGATGGACTGAAGGCAAACTGAGTCTTAATCATGGGACAGATGTGATGGAAAGAGGGAGAGAGGGGAGAAGGAAGGTGGAAAACAACATGAGAGGCAGACAGAATATAGGCAGTTAAAAAGGTTAGACAGAGCAGACCTGAGGTGAATACTACTTCTTAACATTCAATTCAACCTTTCTAGAGTCCAGAGGGTTTTAAACAATGTTTAGAATTTGATTAACATTACGTCAACTGGTTTCATGTGTTAAAACCCTGTAAACTGGAGTACTTGTTCTCAGTAACAGCCTGTTAATGGGTGAGAAGTCTTTTGGCCTCTGGATGCTGTGAAAAACACACAAGACTCTATACTAGATAAACATTCAGAGAAGCAGCAGAATTCCCCAGCTTTTATCCCTGAGTGAAACATGAATATCTGCACAAACAAACAGTTGCCCGTAGGGATCCAAAGCGTATGATGGGTCAATGTGAAGTGGGACAATTTTGAGAGTAGCCACGGGTGATCTGACAAAATGAACACACCCATGGGTACCCCCTCAGTGACCCAGTGCACACTGTCTGCACATGAGGAGACAGGCAGGCAGACAGACAGGCGGAAAGAGACAGAGAGGGTGACTTTTGGATGTGAATACTGTGCCAGTATTTCACTGCCAACATCCCAGCGTGGATAAACACTGGCCACATGGCACTCTGTGACCCTTAGGTCTCCATTATTTAACAGACACACACACACACATGCTGCAAGAGAGCAGTCAGAGGCAAACATGTTAGCACTTGACCGCTGACATTTCAGACTATTGCTCAGCAATAACTGAAACTTTACTTACTGAACATGGATGATATAGAATGAGCTCACACATACACCAAACCCATGCAGATGGAGCAAACAGATGAATGGGCAGACAGCCATTTAGCTATCCAAAATGTTCTAAAACTGACTGTGTTCTGTTTGTCATCTGACAATACTGCATTAGTGCAAACAGCAAAGAAACAACAACCTGTGTAGGTGAATAGCGTTTACTCTAAGGATAAATTCTAAAATTTTAAAACATACAAGTTACAAGAGTTTGATGAAAATCGCTTCAAAGGAGCAATTTCTTCCAGGAGTAAGTTTAGGGATACTGTGGGGGTTTGGGGGAAAATGAAAATTAATTGGGACAGCCTGCTGCAAAATGGCTTGGTTCATTTCTAAAACTGTTTACGAATACATTTCTTTTTTTTTTTTACCATGTATGCAAGGGACATGTCTTAGAAGAAGTGAGTACACTTCTAACATTCCAGCTGTAAGCCAGGTGAAAGGATAACTCTGATATTTTTGAATCTGGGCCTTATTTTTTTTGGTTGTAAATAATTCAAGGACAAAAATATCTGGTATCGGTGCAGTATTGAGCAAGAACAGTGCACCCAGCCACTAGGAACAGCTGTTGCAATGTAATCCAATGGGCAGTTGGCCATGTCAAAGTAAGTCAAAGATGACCGTAAATTTGAATCAAAACTTAACATATGGTGTCAGCTTAACACTGAAAAGTCTTGCAAAACTTCTGTATACTTTCAGTAAACTGGTAATTGAGTGTAAATGAATGCAAAAACAATCTCACCATTTCAACTAAAATCAGCAAAAAAATTATATATAAACTGTGAAGTATATCCATTATTTCCTCCTTTTCCTCCATATAATCTCCTGGGTTTACTGTGTCTCTCTCACACACACAAACAATGCACCCAAATCCTTTTATCCCTGAGCACAACTAACACTAAACCATTCAGCCGCTCTACAAGTCCAATTTTATTCACATCAGTATGCATGCACGCACACACACACACACATCTCATACTACATATGAGAAAGTGTGTGGGTGGTGGTTTTCCCATAGGCCTGTGGTGACAGTGAGTCAAGGAGACAGGGGACGTGCACACACATAGAAATCACAGACACAGATGGACATACTGTACGTGCACCAAGTCACACACTCTGCTGCTAAAACATATACACACATTCCTGCACTTAGTCTGCACTGGCGTACGCAAATAAATCTGATGGAGCAAGCACTGACGAACATGACAGTGTTGACAACAGGGAGAAAGAAGAGGTAGATAAAGATGACGACAACAACTATGACGATAAATATGTGACAATGTGTGAAAGTGTTGCCAAAATCTTGTTTATCAGACAGCAGCACAGAGAATCTTATTGTACCAGAAGACTGTGATTCAGACAGGGTGCCTTGGAACCAGACAGTCAACAGACACTGTTTTCCTGTTGGGTTGATGAACTCTTTGGAAATTCAAACAATTAATCTCATGTCCAAATTGCATTACTAACAGTGTTATGGGTAATCCAACAAGTAATCATCTTTTTTTTTCCCAAATCAGATGATTGTACTCATAATTGTGTCTTATCACTGGAAAAGTGAGACGAACTGAAAACATGGGGATGTTTTAGTCTGCTGACGCACAGGCCTGTGTCTATTAGCCAAAGCTTTGTGCAACAGTCTCCCTTGGCTCAAAAAATATTTCACTAAGAAAGGTCTTTAGCTCTGACAGCTTTCATTTTCAGGTTTTCAAACAGAATTGATATTTCTAAGAAGAATTTTCACCAAAATCCATCCCCTGCTCTTTCCTCAAGCTATGTACTTTTGAGCTGTAAGTAAACACATTCTTTTTCACACAGCTGCAACTCTGAAGCTTCATTCAATGGCTTTGGTTTCAACAAACAGTCCAGCTATACAGTAACTGGCTGCCAAAGACATGAGTTGCTGTTTTGGTGAGTAAACAAAATGATTTTCATTAACTGCAATGGAGGTACAGACAAGCTTTATTGAGAGTATTTTCACTAAGTGATTCCTTAAAAAAATACTCAGAGATCAACCACTTGAAACATAACATTTCATTCACAATGAGGGCAAACTAATTACTAAAATTTGTCATTTATAATACAATTTAACAACACCACAATCTGCAGCCTCCAAAATGACCATGAAGTTGAATCAGCACCTCTCAAAAACTGTTTCAACTATTTTAGCCTGGTGTGCAAAGTTCACTTTTCAGAACTTCTCAGTGCTCTAAGAGAAGGCAAGACACAAGGCAACACAAAATTTCATGAACCAAGTAAATGAGGTTACCATTTAGTTCAACTTAACTTATGTAAAATCATTTGGGTTGCGGAGATGACTACAAATCTTGCATCTGTTTTGTTGTTTAATGTGTCACCAAGTCTGTGTGGTGACAAATGTCCTTTCTTTTTTAAATTCATGCTCAACAGAAACAACTTCTGAATCTGCTACAATAACTTCTGTTTCCTGATGCAGCCAGTCTGCGCCCATTCGATAAGATAAAGCACAATGCAGCTCTGCCTCGCTTCTGCATCGCTGCACATTGTTGCCAGCTGAAAAAAAAAGGATGCTGCAACAACTCCTTTCAGTCAGGGTGACAGACAGCAATCAAGTGGAGAATAATTGCTAGTTCTTTCGTAGAGCAGACAGAAGGGGAAAAGGCAGAGAGGAAATGTACTGTTGCTTTCTGCTTACTTTAGCTCCTAAAAATGGTGCTTTAGAGCTCTTGTTATTAATGAATGCTTGTGCTGTTCTGAATGGGCTGAAAAGAATATACAGCTGGTAGTTCACACACGTACACACTCATACGCTAAGGCATGACATGCACGTTGTGAGTAATAGATTAATGACACAGCTGTATTTTCTCTAAGAGAGATACAGGTGTGCACACAGGGCAAGAAGAATGTGCATGTTGCAAACACACAGGTGCTTGTTCAATCACGCAGTGGGTAATGTGTTAATGACAAAATTCACAGTGTGGGCTACCCTAAGTATGAATAGATTCATAGTCCTTCCACACCTAAGATAACCCTATTATCCACCTCTGAACTGAAATGGCAACTAATTGCTCTTGTTCTTTGTGTCTCATTTTCTCCAGCTGCTTTTCTCAGTTTCCCTCTCCTCATTCTAACAGGGAACATTGTGTGTTTCTATGAAAGAGAAATCGGTTGTAGCTCAAATTACAAGTACCCCATCTAAAAAAAAAAACAAAACCTCTGACAAACATTAAAAGAGGAGGCTGAATTGTCCAATTCAGCTTATAAAACATGCAAGAGTGAGAATGTTACTGTTAAAAAAATACATGTTTAAACAACGTCCAAAAGAGAAACATGGCCTCTGCTGCATCCTAAATTTTCTTACATTATCATCGAAGACTAGACGGCAAGAGAGATAGGGGATGGGAGCTGTAGAAAGACAAGCATAAGGAGAAGGAGGAGAGGGGATGAGCATGGGATATAATGAAGACAAATGGGTTTTCCGATGTCTCCTGAATGCTAGTGCTAAAGGTCACATGTTTTCCAGAGACCCCAGGACAAGTGCCTGCAGTTCTAAAATGGCAACAAATGCTGATTCATAGGGCCAAGTAATTCAGATACATATACACTAATCACTGAGCTATATACTGTTAGGTCTGTCTATGATTTTACATTGTATAAGAATTGAAATTAGCCTAAATTGGCTAGCTAACTGGTGCTAATAGAGCTATATAAACAACAAATATTGGGTATGAAACAACAATTATCTCAGCTATTTAACCATGTAACTTGTTGCCATCTTAAAGCTGACATGACAATAAGCATTATGATCAATCAAAGGACTACATGTAATGCAATATATGTTTTCATAATTTTTGTAGGTAGTAAATATATGTTTGCATTACTTGGGTCACATTTGACTACAACCATAAAAGAAAAGCAATATATCTTTAAGTCTTTTACATAACAGCCTAAATGTACTGCTTGCCATAATCATGTTCATGTTGATACAAAATGTTGTTTTGAATACAGAGGAAAGAGTGTTCAGATATTTGCAAAAGAAATCCTGAGAACTTTTTAAATAAAAGAGGAACCCTGTGTTCGCTTGCAAATTGCTGTAGCATCATTATCCCCCTTTTAAAGACTAACCTTTTCAGAGAATGAAAGCATTACTTTATCATCATGCAGAGCAATCACTATCTCAGTGTTCATTCTTCTGTTCATTGCTGTTTCTCTCTTTCTCACTCTCTCATGGTTTTGACGTGCAATGATGTGTGTTCCGATGTGTATTTGTATCACAGCTGGTCCAATCTGTGAAGAATATGGGAAATAACTGAAGCAAACAAATACATATTCTTGGAAAGCACTGCTTTGGGAACAGTGGGACTAGAGTATCAATTTGGGACTTGATAATTGTATTTCTTTCATAAAATACTGATGTTGTGAATTCTATCCAGTAGCTGCAGCAGTTAACTCTCTAACAAACTATTTATTCTTTAGACTTTACCAGGGGACAAAAGGAAAAATACAATATATTACATTTTTATCATAACCAGCATACACAAGGGAAAAAAATAATTGAAGGCACTGCTGCCTTGGCAGACTGCCTTGGAGTACAAAAGGGGCAATGGTGGGATGACAAGCAATACACTTCATCAGTTAAATTCAAACTGACAGCCGTGTAAGTACATGGTACAGTATGCTCTTTACAGTAGCTTAAAGGAACCACCTCCCAGGGGAACAAACGCCTACCTTGCCATCAGCCCTTTACCACTGCATGCATGCAAACTTAAAGACAGCCTCAGCTAATTAAGCAGTCAAGTTGCTAACATGTGTTTGTCAACATCGGGGAGTTGTTTCTCTTTGTAAATATCTCTCTGGCACTTAATGTGGAATTTCTCTCTCATGTTGCTTTATTAAGAGTGGATGTGGATGTAAATCCACAGCCAGGACAAATAGTGTAATTACTAAGCAGTTATGAAATTAACATGAGCAATCTATGAGAATTTAATAAGCCATATGTGTTATGTGCTGTCAACATGTAAAAAGGGTGTGAAACATGTCACCCGTAACTTGTCACAAGATTTCACCCCTTTAAACCCAAATCCTGGCCAAGATAATCACATACAGACATGTTAACATGCACCAAGGCATGCACACACATACACATCCGTGAGCAATCGTATTTCTTCACCCATCCGTAATAGTTAACTTTCTGCTCGGCTGGTTCAGTACAGGGAGACAGAAGAGAGAGATGGAGGGTGCTGAACCAAGTCATGCAGTATGAGAGAACGAAGAGGAGGAGGAAGAGGAGGAGGAGGAAGAGGAGAGGGGGGAGGTAGCCTGGTTCCAGGCCTCTGAATCACTGCCCACATCACCAAATTTATCAGTGACTCAAAAAGGACTTGCTCTTGTGAACGGCAGTTTTGTAGTTGGAGAAACAACCAATCAGAACCGGGCAGGACAAATACGAGTGACGTTACAAACCTGTGCCAGGTTCAGACAGACTGGGGCCTATAATGCCTTCAAATGGAGCTTGGACGTTAACAAAGTAATTCACCAAATGGTCATGTCATTTTATTTTTACCTACCATAGGAAGAAACTTTTTCATATTTTCAATATATGAAGTTCTGTGCACCATGTGCTTGATGTTTGTTGGTTTAATGTTGGAATTATGCTTCTTCAAAGACATACGTAGACATCTCGGTGGACCTAAGCAGGGAAGGGTGTTACGGAAAACTGTAGAATGAAGGGGAGCCGAACAACACACCTCCCAAATCTAAACAATGCATTTTGTGGACCTGTGTATCAAGCAAAGTGATTGGATGATTCAACTCCTGTCACAAGGTGGGATCAAAAGAGAGACCGAAACAAATGTAAAAGTACTACATACAAAGATCACTCAGACAAAAATGTCTGCGTGACCCCTATGCACATTCACCTATCTGCCACCTGGAGAAGTGCAATTCCAGCAAATGAACACTGTTACTAGTCCAGTGACAATAACACAGGGTGTCCTGGTGGCACAGTTCGAGTCCAGATGTTACACGTCATTCCCAGTCACTCTCTCCCAGCATTTTATGTTAATTTTCTCTGAACACAGAATCCTGACAACACTTTTTTGTATTTTTGATTTTGTATTCAGAACATGAAAAGGCTAGGTAATAAAACAAGACTAGGTCAAAACCTTGCATGTGGCTGGACAGTATATGGTCAATGTGCAAAACTGAGGATGTAGTTGAAAACTGTTGTGGAACTGCTGTAAACAATTACTCTCAATAACAGTAGCTAAAGCCTGCTCGAAAAGTCGTTATCTGTTGCTAGATGACATAATATGGTAATTAGCATATTCATAATGTCATTGTGTGACATTCGGATTCTGCCTAGCATCAGCTGGTAGCAGCCTTTTACCGGTTTGCTTCTCTCTTACTCTCTGTGCTCACATATACTGTATTCTAAAACAGACAAATTCCCAATAAAGCTGTTTTCATTTACATGTGCAGGGGCTGCATGCCGAAAGGGGCTCATGACTTTGCCTTCTCATTTCTCTGTAAAGAACCACGTCCTCTTTGTTAAACTAGCTTAACCTCTCCTACCACCTCAGAAAGCAAGCTGGAAAATGGCCAAGTTTTTAAAAACATTTATTTATACATATGACAAACCCCACCTAAAATCTGTTCATGAGCACAAAGACAATTCATAAAGGCAAAAATGACCCAGTGGCCAAGATTCCCACAGAGTTGCAGGACATTACGTAATTGCTACACACACACATTCAAAGTAAATGGGCTATAGACAAAGGAAGAAACTCCTCAAGCAGATTAGATGAGAGTACTCTTAGAATTCTTACACAGGACAAGATGTCACAAAAAAAAATTTCTAATATGATGTTTGAGCTATTTGCTATGTAATGAAATTATGTCTCTTTTGTCTTTCAGTCTGTCTCCCTGTCTCTTACTCAAATAAAAAGTTGCAACAGGAACAATTATCACATCAAGCCGTCCCTGATGTTCATATAAAGATGATTTTGGGTGAGTCACAGAGGCGAGTGGAGAAAGAAACAAATCAATAGCGGACGGAGTGCTGGATGGACTAGTGCAGCAAGATGGATATTTAGGTTGACATTTAAGCTAAGGTAAATAACCCTATGAGTAGAGCGACCTCTATTTGTTTTTGCCAGGGCTGACTCCACTGTAGTAAATGAGGTCTGTTTTTCTGTTTATCTGTCTCTCTCTTTCTATATACACAGCGTGCGCATTTCCTTACCTCCACCTCTTTATCTGTTCCTCTAGCGTTCTCCAGTATCTTTTCGTCCCCCCTGAAAGCATCTGACATACGTCAACACACAGGAGGAGGCCAGGTTCAGCATAATCTGAGTGCACACTGTTTTCTATTGTAGCTGGAGATAAAAACAGCCTTAAGTGTTTTTACATTTCACAGATATGTAGGTGTGATGATCTTTAGTTAGGCGTTAGGTAATGTTTTGCAGTTATGTGCAGCACATTTACAAGATTTATTCAACATCAAAATATTTTTTCTTAGGAGAGGACATTTTCCTTTCGTCCTTTCCATTTTCCCTCCTCTCCCTTCTTCCTATTCCCATGGCAGTTGCTGACTTCCCTCCAATCTCCCTCTCTCTCCTTAATGTGCTTTTTGTGTGAGTGGAAAACAGAGCGGTCATACGCCTCAGCCGGCCATCAAACATTTACATCATGTGGTGCTTTCGAGTGCAAAAGAGAGACAGTTAGAGGGGAGAGACAGAAAGAAAAGGAGAGGGATGCCTACTAAAGAAAAATAAAAGACAGACAGTGATACAAAGAAGCAGACAGAAAGAGTGAGACTTAGGGAAAGTCACACACAGACAGACAAAGAGAGTGTAAAAGACAGAGACAGACAGAGAAAGAGACAGGAGAACAGCTGAACAGCTCTAACAGAAGAATCACTGTCTGAGTGCCAGTAGGTCAGGAGTTCACCAGCCAATTGTCCACAGCAGGGCCAAATAATGCTACCATGAGTAACAGCAAGGATTGAGTTTATAATTGATTACACAAGAGTTTGGAAAATTCTCTACATGTTCTGGTATTCAAGATTGAGTTTCATTTTGAACTCCAGACAGTAAAAATGTAAAAATGTCCAGGCCTTCAACAGAGAGAAAGAAAGATTGAGCATGTAGAGAAGAAGTGGAATGAAAGCCTATCTGGCTAGTTAATCTTAATAATACTGAGTGTGTGACACACCAGCCATTTTGTAAATTGAGAATGTTTGAGTTTTGTGGGCAGATAATGAATCAGATAATAAATCTGTACAAAATTGTCTGTATATGTGTGATTACCAAGTATATTTAAACCATTTTGATTTGACAAAAGACAAATGCTGGTTTTTGAATATATGATACTGAAAAACTAATATAACTAAATAACATGATTAACAGGATAGAAGAGATGACATAACGTTGTTCCGCTATGCATTTTTTCTGTCCTTTTCTGATTATTTAATTATTGCTTTTTCTTGTAAAATACTGATAGTTTCACCTCTTCAAGCATTTGAACATTACTTAAAATCATTGGTGGCCCCAAAATAGGTTGTAGGTCCATGCCATCTAAAACCACACACAGAATTTTGTCTCAGAACCAGTGCAAATTACTGTTGAAATAAATCTGTTTCATGTGACAATGCTATGGTTAAAGTGTGGTTAGATTTAAGGAAAGATCATGGTTTGGGTTAAAATAGGTACTTTGTTAAACCTGAACTAACTGATTTTATTGACCACCTGGGGGCAGCAGAAACGAGTTGCTGAACATGACATTGATATATCATCACCTTTCCAGCTGACATTGCTTGTTAGAAAACAGTTGCATTTACGGTATTTGAAGAAGTCAGTTGGATTATGTCTCACCACCACCACCTGATGAAGTCCAATATTCTCTCACTCTCTTTTAGCTCTATTTTTGGTCTCTACCATCTCCTGAGGGAAATATCTGGCTCTTTAGCTGCTCCACTATATTCATCAGCTGATACTGTCTGCTGTTCGGTGTTGAGCGAGTGGTGTGCTGTGAGTGTTAAGAGCCTTTTCACTGTAAATATCTGCAGCCAACAACAAGAGTGGTGTGAATGATCCAAAGCCCCAAAGCTGCAGATTCGGGTGGTAATTCTCTGTAAATGCATCACTATGAGAAACCCCTGACTAACTAAAGAGGAGCTACAGCATATGTTTATAAAAGCAACTGACATCTGGTATTGTAACCATAAATAAGATTCTTTTAATTTCATCATATACCTAAGTTGTCTAAGAACTGTTTTTTCTCTGTATTTGTTAAAAGAATCCAATTATAATCAGTGATAATTTATGCAGTGCTAATTTCTGCAGAATACATAAAAATGTGATTACATAATCAAGTTTTTTTGTCATTTATCCAACAGTAGAAAGGTCTGGCCTACACATAACAGTAATTCATCATCCTTTCCTGAGGTCTAGCACAGGTGGGGAGACAATTAGGCCAGAAAGTGTGCGTGGCCAGTAATACCCTGAGGGATTCCAAGGAAAGGTGATTTTTTTAAGCCAAAAAGGGATAATGATATTTTAGGGCAGGACACTGTGTATTTAATGACATGGGATAAAGCAAAGAGTGCAGTGATTAATCTTGTAATCCCTCTGATTACTCGTACATATATATATATAACTTTACCTTTTTAATGTTTGTCTGATTTTTAAAAAAGCATGAAAATAAATTTAAAACACCTGGTTCTGGTTGGTAAATGCCAGTATCTGCTTAATTTTCTCGCTGACCAAAATGCCACGCCTCCTCCTCTGGGGATGATTCTGGATTTTTCCCTTCGGGTTCCTTCTGGCTGTGTCTACTCTGCTCTTTTTTCACCATTTCCATTTTTAGCTTTTTACCTGTCACTCTTAGAGCATTACAGTGAGTGAGCGACTAGACCTCAATGTCTCGCTCAAGGACACTTTATCATGAACATGGCTGTTAATGGGCTGGACTGGCAGTTAATGGCCGTAATGGGTGTTGTCATGTCCCTGGATCAAGGCCATATTCTGTGGACTTATGAGAACAAACAGGGCAGAGGACACTACTGACATCTTTAATGATTTCTAAATGAAGCAATTTTCCTTGTTTTTCTTCTTGCCTTTTCCCCTCTGTACCCACCCCACCCCCACAAATCTCTCTTTGCACAGAAATAGGCTATACAATGAGAGAGAGGAGAGATAAACAGAAGCTAGTCCTCATTCTGAGGAGAGAGTCAGGCGAAGAAGGAGGAGAAAGAATAAACGCCCATTATATTTATAAATGCAATATGTGCATCCGAAGACACCCATACGCTATGTACACACATTTGGATATAGTGTCAAAAAATATGTACATGGTCTCACATAGATAAACGTGACACAAATATACACACAGAGAAAAACACACATTATCTCTTTTCCATCATGCAAACAGAGCAGCATTTAGACATAACATACAGGAGCAGATTGGTATCTGAAGTCATTTCCTTTTCTGCCTATCCCACAACAGAGACTGATTTTTTTTTTTTTTTTGACCCAACCCAGGCAAGCAGCGACAAGCCTGCTTTGTCACATTACCACAGATTTGTATACATGCAACCCGTTTCAACCCGTGTGGTGCTGTGTGCATTTTTAGGGGTGTATGCTAATCCCTCCTTTTGTAGATGAAGCATTTCACCTTCACAAGCCTCATGAATTTAGAAAATAAAAACATCCATTGTCTGCCACTGGCTAATGTGGACAAATTTAACTGCTGTTTTTTTTTTATATAGAGGGACAAGAGTCACCTTGAAGCTTTTGTAGTCAAATCACAGCAGCTCTTTTCCTCGCCTCTAATCCATACATTGCATAACATAGCGAGCTCTCCCTTCACATGTAGTATAGTGCCTAAATGCTGCAAAATGAAAAGGTAGACTCAGGGAAGGGGTGGGGGATGGGGGCGTAAAATGATGCAAAGTAGCTAAGGAAAACTAGTAATATTATGAAATATGGGGTTTATAAAGAGCGAAACATGAGTATATCGTTTTTTGACATTATGGTTTTGGTTAATTGAGAAAGTCAGACTTGCAGTTCAGGAGCCTCTTCTAGGAAACCAACAGAAATAATATCAAGGGGAATGACACAACAAAGATCTTATAATGTATGATGTGATGCTGCAATATATGTGTCATTCTGTGTTGAGCTCATGTTGTGTTATGCAGACGTCCATTTGTTCATTGGGGTTGTGAACCAGAAAGGTTAAGAACCTGCAGGTTACATAATGCACCTAACACTCCCTCCACATCACTGCAGCCATCCAAAACAAGGACTGATCCGCACGCACACAAACACACTCACACACGCACAAATTTCACCCAGGTACAGGGCAGAGATACACTACATCAAAATGGAGGACGGGGGGGGGGGGGGGTCTGCTGAATGTGATTTTATTATATTATGTAATCCTCTAACCCAGTGACACATCACCAGACAGCAAGCCCCATCATACATTTTTGACTCCACTCACCATGATAAAACTCACTCTTCACACAAAATTGTTTTCCTTGTGAGAGATCAAGCTTTTTTGCCATCTACCTCATTTTCCCTACCAATATTTTCTCACCGTCCCTGGGATACACACACACACACACATATATATATATATATATATATATTTTTTTTTTTTTTTTTTTTTTTTTTTTTTTCCTCCACATCCCCTCTCTCTCTCCCTCATTGGTTGTCCATTTAACCCATCTCCCTCTTTTCATACATGACTCAGTCCGACTCACAGCCCTCACCATTTTTTCGTCCTCTGGTCTTTTTTCTCCAACCACCCACTCTTCCTTGTCATCACCCTTAATATCACCTTCTCTCCCAATACCCCACCAGTTTAACCCCATTATGTCTCTTTTGTTTCCTCTTTCCATCTACATCCCTGCACTCTCCATCTCATCTTCCACCACTTCCATCCTTTGTCACGTCCCTTGTGCACACATTTCCTTGTTCCCTTTTATGTCTTTCCCCTGCTCATTCCACTTTATTTTTTCAGTGACCTCCCCACCCAACCACCCCCACCCCACCCAAGAACTTACCAGGTATGAGCTACAGTGAAGCGTCGCCTCTGTCGGATGCTCTTGTTGACCATCAGCTTGCGGAAGAGCCGCGGGGAGCTTCTAGGGGACAGTTTTGGGGACGTGGCACCCCTCTTCCCTCCCACCACACCTGGCATCTTAGGGGGCTCCAGCTCAAGGTGCATGTGCTCCTTGAATGTCCGAATGCAGGAGTCCATCTCAACGCTCAGCTCGTTGGATGACATCCCTGCTGCAGGCTGGGTTCGGTTCTGTGTGGCAGACTTTTTAATTCCTCTGTCAAATTCTGCCACTCTCTGTCCAAATTCAGTCCCACTAGCTGGTCATGCACAGCTGACTTTGTCCTCTCGCCTTATCCAGACACAGAGAAGTTTAAACTGGGCTGAAACCTTGTAGTGAAAATACTGAGGCTGCCTCATGCACAAACATTCACCCAGGAAAAGGCCAGATCACACATACCTTTTTGGTGTTTGTGTTGCCCTTTATCTTTCCCCTTTCTCCCCGTTCTTCAGGGGTTAAGGGATTAGCCAAACAGCAGTCGTGCCCTCTCCCTCTCTCTTTCCTTGAGCTCATACACCGTGCTTTCCTGGTGGTCTTCTGTTCATCAGAGGCTCTTAGAGGACTTTTACCCACAGCGGGGTCACATACAGCTCCTTCCAGGATAGAAGAACTCCTCTTTTCAACACCACTCCTCTGCCATCACACCCCAGAGCTCTATCACTCTCCCTTCCTGGTCCCTGTGTCCCTCTGTCTCTCTGGCACAGTTGGTGCCTGTTAAATGCACACCTAAGTACCAGCTCAGTCTCTCAGTCCATCAAGGCAGCTTGATGTTGGAGGATCTCCCTTATGAAAGATTCAGAAGTGCTGAAAACTGCTCTCTGCCTCCTCCTGTCTTGCTCTACCTCCACCCATCCCTGCTTGATTGACCTCCTCTCTCTGCAAACAGCCCCCACCTCTTCCAAAGGCACTCCCGGTGTGGCACAGAGTGACTCCCACTATGCCGAGCCTCTAGTCAGATTTCCCCTCACTCACACAGTCAGCGCAGCGAGCGGAGCACAGCACGCAGGCAAATGCTTCACTTGCTGTTTCATTCAGAATATACACAAGGAGCTGAGAGCAGGCACGCAGTGAGCGCAAGCCACACCTCCCCTGTTTAGGATTGGCTGGTGGTTGTTGTGACGACAGGCAGGCAGGCACAGTAACAGGTTGTCAGTTTTATTATTTATTTTTGGTTTAGCCAGGATTTGTGGTAATGTTGCTGATGATGTTATGACCTTTAGTGAGGATGGCAACTAGTGAGTGCAGGCCAAGAAAAAAAGGTAATTTGGAAAGCAGATAAAAGCAAACAGCTTAATGGGAGTCAGTGAGCAGAAACATACACACTGCGCAAAGGTCAGCTGATTCAAATAAACACTCTAAAGCATGCATTTTTCCAGTACATAAAGTCCTGTTGTAATAAGAAGGCAACAACATATTAACTTAACTCCACAAAGTATATTCCATCCCAGTCTGACCAACATTTTCTCTCTCTTTCTCTCTCTCTCTCTCTCTCTCTCTCTCTCTCTCTCTCACACTCACACTCACACTCACACACACACACACACACACTTTTATCCATCTATAATTCTGTCTGAATGGAGGCAATCCAACCATGAGATTGCCACAGTATGTAGAGAAAAAGAAAGAAAGAAAGAAAGAATAGATAGACACAGTCATTGGAGACACATATCCACACACACACAAAGGACTAGTGATGAAAAGACAGAAAAAAGCGGGGCACTGCCCTGAAGGTAGAGAGACTGAGAAGAAAAATCCAAAAGGATCATAAGAAGAGGCAGAATGGCAGCGTGACGAGTATTGGAAATGTGAGCACTTGCTCGTCTCTTCAGTAGACTGATTTGTTGTGGTTGTGAGTCACTGATGATTGTGAGCCATCAAAGCATGGAGCGCTTTCTCACTAAATGCTTGCCAATAAAACCCTTCGAAAATAATCTTTCCAAGCTTGTATATAAAGAAGTAAACACTTGTAGTAATATTAATAAATAGGCGTCATAGGAGCACAGCCGGCTAGTGTGTGCTGTTAGAGGTTTAAAATCAGCCAATGATGCATGGCATTCCCTGGCTCTTCTCCTCCTGTCTAGCCTACTGCAGTACAATTAAAGTTTCACTGGCAAACAGGCTAAGGTAACGCTTGACAAAGCAAACACTGAACATAAAGTTAAAAATAACTGACATGTATGTTTCTTACCCACTAATGCATCCCAGTCTTCTAAATTCTGCCCAACCAAAGTGACATGGTTTGAAATAAGTTTCTCCAGCAATGTGAGTTGCTCCATGAGGCTGTACTCTGGCACAGCAGTGCTTTGAGCTAGATGCTAACATCAGCATGCTAACATGCTCACAATAACAATGCTAACTCTATGCAGAGTTTTAGCAAGTATAATGTTTATCATGTTTGTCACCACTAATACTGCCAAAGTAAATAGGACTGATCCCAGTAGTGGGCAGTGCATTTCACACCTAGGCCTTTACTGGTGTCCTATACCTGAATTAACACACCTCTTAATAGCATCATTATGATGTCACCGCTATAGAGACCATCAAAAATACAAAGAAATGCAGTATAACAGAATTTTGAATTTCAGAATAAATGCCATAAAGCAATGCTATAAAAACCGAATTAACACAATTCAATAGGATTTCCAAATACTGGAGCACAGCTGGTCCACACACATCATCTCCAGCAGAAGCATCAGAATTAACTAATACCTAATAAACTGACAAGATGTACACAATAAAATATAGGTAAAATGCATTTTACTCACCAAAATTGCTGATTATTTGTAGACAAATCAAAAAGCTGCTTCTATCGAGCAGCCCTAAAGAGATTCAAAACTTGGCAGATTCGACTTTCAGCATTAGTCTCCATTGCGATAGAAAAGGATTTATTGTTGGAACTGAGAAGCACACATAACCTCTACAACAGAGTCAGTGAACTCTTCCTCCTCCTTTAGCCATTGTGGGTTGAAGGCTTTGCTGGCCCTGACAGCCCTCGACTGATCTATCCTATGGGGAGCATGAATTTCACCATCACCAAATAGTTTTTGACATATTCCAGCCAAAAATGAACAAACAGACCAATGAATAGACATCACCATACCTAGAACAATACCATTACAACTGTTAAAAAGCACCCCATACAACTGAAACAGAAGGTCTGATTTTCTTAATCTGTCTGCCATTTATTCTTGAACCCAGTGCTGCTCCTGAAGACTTAATATTAAAGACAAGAAGAATGAAAGAATGGGCCCAAAACATCTGTACACAAAATATAAAAATATTATGGGTGGCTCTTGCACTCTAGTGAGGCGTTTGCGCTGAAAAGGTGATGACAAAAGATGAATGACAAAGCATAAATGAGACAGGCAGACAACCAATGCCGGTCATTTTAAAAGAGATGAGAGATTGAAAGAGATCGAATTAGAGAGTGACTGGGCCATTTCATTCCACGTTCAACTATGGTTTTTACATCCTCAAGGGCTTCAGTGAAAGCTCACAATGCACAGTCACATCACAGATAGAGCTGAGATATACAATAGTCCCTGCAGCCACCCATAAAGGAGCTCTGGCAGCTCTTCACTGCTATGTTATTTCCCTCATCAAATGGACCTCAATATTGATATCTGCATCTGCAGTGGTAGAAAATGAAAAAAAAAAAAAAAAATGCTGCATAATGTTTAGGTAGCTGGGCTAATGAGGGTTTTAAGTCCTGAAATCATTAGTCAATTAATCAATAATTTGATTGATGAAATGTAATTGACAACAATTTGAGTTATTGATTGATCATTTAAGTCATTTATCATAAACAAGACTAAGTCTACAGAGCGTCTACAGCCACACTAACAGCTCTTTGAGACACAGCAGTGTCTAAAGCTAAATGCTAACATGCTGATGTTTACCATGTATAATGTTAGCCATGTTCACATCCTAGTTAAACATGGTAGCAAGCATTTGCTAATTATCACTAAGTTCAAAGCTGATGACACAAATAACTTTAATTAAAGGTGCAGTCTGTAGCATTTATGCACAGTACTTGGATATATCATTATGGAAAGGATTATGATATCCTGATATAATTGAGACAAAAATCCCTAAAGCCATTAAATTGCTGCTTCCAGCTTCCCCAATGTGAGGATTTGTTGCTGCTCTATATGACTGAATTGAATACCTTTGCGGTTTTTACCATAGCTCAATAATCTTGAAGAGGTCTCACTGGGCTCTGAGCTACTGTGATCAGTCAGATCTCTTTAAATAAATAATCAAATAAAATATTTTATTGATTAGTAGCAGCCCTATGGCTTTTATTCATTGCTGTACTGCACATTGCTGCTCAGTCTGTGGTGACTCTGGTTTTAGCTGATTGCGCATTATACTGATCCATGTACGATTTTGAGACTGTGCTGTAGTGTTTTGTACCAATAGGATTATCATCATTTAGAAAATTGTTATGCCTAACATTACTTTGAATCATTGTCTTTGTAGGAGGAACATGATTGAATTGAGTAATCAATATCCTGTCAATTGTCTGTTACACACTTCTAACTTTCTGAATGTGCACAGGGTTAAAAATATTCCTCCCCACCCCAGAGCCCCACCTGTCACCTTCCATAACTTCACAACAGGCAGGAAAGATGCCTCAGCCTGCCCCATTTTCCCTCAGTCTCCCACAATGAAACTCTGAGGAGGGCGACCAGAACATCTTTAGGACCAGTATGCGTGTGCGTGTGTGTGTGCGTGTGTGTGTGTGTGTGTGTGTGTGTGTGTGTGGAGGGTGAAGGGGATCTTGTATGCCTCTGTATGTTTATCATGAGTGTGCAGTGCAATGGGTTTAGGTCTTGAGATGAGAGCCCTTAACGTAGCATCTCTAGTTACATAAAACCCTCTCTTCCTTATTGCCTCATTCACACTCCATCTCTCTCAAATGGGTGAAAAACAAAACTGCATTGTGGCCAGGATTAGCAGACCTGTATTCACTACGGTTTGTGGAAACAGAGATCGAAAGACATAAGCACAAAGAGAAAGGAGATAATACACACTGAAGTCCAAGGACAAGCAAAAAGGTTTGAGAAGACGGTGCTGCACATTATTTATCCATATGAACTACATCCCTGTGATCAATGCAAATATAAATAAGAGATAAAAGCTCATAGAAAATGAAAATGAACAGAGTGAAAAGAAGGCAGAGAAACACAGAAAATGAGTGGTTTGTGGAGAAATCTGAAATAGCTGGAGACAAGGACAAACAAATCATGATATGAAGGTGACCTTGTTAGTATTTATTCTGCGTAAAATCCTAGAAAACAGAGAAAGAGTGATGTCTGCTACAAATCTCTCCATAAGATGTTTGAGTATACTGTATAGTGTGACAGCTATCCCATTAAAAATATCCCTGTCAACTCACAGCCTAACAAACTAGAGTATCAGGTTTAATTCACATTCACACATGAGAAGATTGCTATGCAACACAAACTGACACCCAAAAGGGTAGCCAAGGTAAATATGACAGTTCATTTATTTATTTATTTTTACTTCTGACATAAAACTCTCCCAAAGCTGATGAAACTGTGGAGAACATGACGGCTCGTTCCAAGGATTTAGCATAAAACTGGGTCTTATTTGACCATCCACTGTTCCACTAGCTAAGCTGCATAATCATGCAAAAATGATGTTCAAATATTAGATGCATGTTGACGCTTGGTGTTTTGTTGGAATTGAGGTGAGCAGCATTTCCTCTCACTGTAGACTGAGACGAGTGGCGCACCATAAGCCCCACCTTGTCAGCAGAAAAGATAATTAGATAATGTAAAAACCTCAATCCTCCACTGCTAGCCATTGTTTACCTACACACGTTTTGAAATTAAAGTTTTTTCTGTTGATGTGTTCCTAAAATACCTGAATTAATTAAGTTGCATAATAAATATGAAAAAGTCCAAGGAGGTTCAATACTTTTTATAGGCACTGTGTGGCTGAAGCTGAAGAGCTAGAACTACACATGTAACCTTGATGCATAATTTGTCTACTTTAGTCTCATGCATGCTAAAATGAAAAATGTAAGATCAAATTTCTGCTCACTGACTGTGTGGATTACTCAGACCCACACAAAAGCTGTCTGGAACACCAGCACAGAGGGCAGCACTCAACAGTACACTGCACAAAGAAAGTACACAGAGTGCAGACAAGCCATAATCTGACCGGTGTCGTCCTGACCCAGGGTGAAAAACACATCCAGATATAGTTTCAAATCAAGTTTGGAGAGGCATCCAAAATGGCAAATTTCATTCATAATGGGGAAATTATATCATTATACATCACAGACAGCACTGGTCTAGGATTTAAATCGCTAAATCTTTTTAGCGCAAGGTTTCTGGGAACAACCGTGCACATACAAAGTATTCTACGTAATCAGTGACACAAAGTATAATCATTCTTTTATCGAGCAGCTCTGAAATATCAGTAAAACTACAGTGGCCCTATTATACAAAACAGCCTTTTCAAAGAATTTTATTACACTACTTGCCAAGATATAATTGACTGAATGTGTACTCTCTCTCTCCCTCTCTCTCACTCACCCATTCACTCACTCTTCTAGAATACTAGAAAAAAAAGTAAAAGAAGTTAAGGCGAAAGCTGAGGTCAGACTAAAATTAAAACTCTTCTACTGTGGCCAAAGCAGGGGGCACAGTAAACAGCATGGATGGTAAAGCTGAAACAATTAGTCAGTTAATTGATGAGTCAATCAACAGAAAATTAATCAGCAACAGTTAAGATCACAGATTAATTATTTTAGTAATTTTTTTAAGCAAAAATGCCAAACACCTTCTGGTTGCAACTTCTGCAATAAGGATATCTGCTCCTGATTTGCGTTTTTTTTTTTTTTTTCCTGTTTTATATTACTGTAAATTGAATATCTGTATGGTTTGGACTGTTGGTCAGGTGAAACAAGACTTCTGAAAACACTGCATGAGCTCAGAACTTGTGATGGACATTTTTCACTGTTTTATGGATTTTTATAGACTAAAAAAATTAACGATTTATATTCAACAGATGTATCAATAAAGAAAATAATGGATTGTTGCAGCCCCAGTTCAGAGAGTTGTAAACATAAACTGCAGGAGTATTATTGTATTATTCAACGCCTGGACATTAGAGCCTCATAATTTCATGTACCAAAGTTCAATCAAAGTTTAACCCAGGGAGAGACCATAAAGAAATTAATGGGAAACAAAATCAGTTGCGACATTTTATCAGATATCTAATTGCATGTTCAAAGCATACATGTATACAGTAACTGTAAAAGTAAAGAGAGACTGACAGTGACATGGAGTGATGTGGGAGAGCACAAAGGATTTCATAATAGTTCTTTGAGCTCACTATGCCATGTCATGATCCTAATATGCTCAACAAGCCATCTCTGTATTGATTGTGATGACCTCTCTTCACCTGATTAGGACAATCTGGATGAAGTGTACCTGGCTAAACCTACATCAGGTTAAAGTCTGTCTGCTAGTGTGCATGTAAATGTAAATGCATCCCCCTGCTGTCATTCAGCTCTGATGTGCACAGGCTTCTTCTCAAGCAGTGGCACAAGCACACCCAAACACACACACACACACACAACAATCGATCTGTGAGCGATTCTCAGCTCTGAAGCAATTGTGTATATCAGCAGGAAAAATAATCGAATCCCAAAATAACTTCTTGCTCCCTCCTCCTCCCTCCAAACATCGGTGGCAGCACTTAAATAAGTACAAGCAAAAAGAGAGGGGATCGAGAGGAGAGATGGCGCCGATGACTTGTACTTAAATTGCATTACAGACAGATAACAGACACATATAATAAACAAACACATACACACACATCTTAGGACTTCACTGGGTAAGAGAGTAATCAGACTTGAGGACTTTCAGGAAGGTTCTGCTGACCCTGATGTTCAGCAACAGTGATGCCTGAAGGGGACGTAGCATGACGGCTTTAAAAAAAGAGAGGAGGGGCAGGAGGGAAAAGCACACGGGGGACACGTCTGCCTCTAGCACCGGGGTTACTGACAACTAACACATACCTCACCTGCTACAAAGTCTGTGGTTGCCTGAGCGGACTGAACGGCCACCAATAAACTCACTGTTAACAGAGAGAAATGGAAGTCATCATCAGAGCCTGTTAAGAATAATGAATATGCATATATATGTTCAGATGGGTTAGCATTACAGAGAAAAAGCAACATAAAGTATCTTGTTAAAATGTTGGACCACAACAAGTCTCTGAACCCTTGTGGAGTGATTTAATATGCATTTATGTTCCTCCACTTATTTATTCAACATATTCCTTTAATCTGCCACTACTCTGTATGACTGTATGTCCGCCAAGTCAAACATTATCACACTGTCCTCTTCTGGTAGAAATACAAATTGCAGCTCTTCAAACATGCAGTGACTTCTCCATAAGCAGGATTTTCTGTTTAATCCCAGGATTTTAATACTATTTAACAAAATAGTAGTATTTTACAGAAAAATCTTATTCATTTCCTTAATAATTCCTTAAAAGTTGGGTCACAAGATAAATTTCAAGGGTCATGAACCATTTCTTCTTGACTATAAAATTATTCATGTATCATATATCACAGTATCACTCCTGGGTTAATCTGCTTTTAGATATAGACAGTTTGTTGCAGCAGAAATAGGCAATATTCAAAAGGTTGAGACCCAGTGAACTAAAGTGTGTCTGTCACCCATTGTATATCAGCAAAAAGCTAGAATGTAAAAAGCAAAAATGTAAAGTGCAAAAATGCTCTCTGACGGCAACATCCCGCAACACACCCCAGACATAATAATTCTAGCTGTTAAACAGGACACAGACACACACATGTATATACAGTCCACTTACACACAGTTATGTATGGTACCAATCAGGGCTGATTAGCACTAGCCATGCCAGTCGCCTTTATTCATCTAACTGAAAGGAATGAAACACTTGGCAACTCCAATTAAAGTGTCCTCAAATGGCTCCATCTTTACCAACATCACACACACACACACACACACACACACACACACACACTGAACTACATGGCCAATCAGGACTGATTAGCGAGTTAAGTAAAAGCGTATCTGAATTTGACACGACTGGACAACTGGCTGCCCGCCAAGTACTGGCCACTTGCTGTTTGTGTTTGTGTATGAGTTATCTGACACTGCACATTGTACCTGTTGCTGTGAACGTGTGCCCAGTTTGTGTGTGTGTGCATGCACAACTGTGTCTGAGGGCATGGTGCATAAATAATGAAACAAGGCAGTGTCATCTTCAAAGGGCTGAATGCAACATGACAGATCAGTCACTGAAGCAGAGAGGTATTCTAACAAGATTTCTGAAGCTCAGTGTGACTGAGGAAACCAATGGTTTGCTATAACATAATTTTGTCTCCAAAGATTAGCTCTACATGTTGAATTTAATTAACCTTTGAGTGCCCCCCCAAAGGTATGAAAAAATAACTTATCTGCCTACTTATCAGTTCAATCCCACACACATTCTTCACAGGCTGATTTCTATGTTTCACTTATCATATATGCCCAGGACATGCGGGAGGTCACCTTCAGATAAAGCAAACAGACCTACATCATTAACAAAAAGCAGATGTGACATCCTCAGGTCACCAAACTGGACACTCTCCACTCCCCAGCTATGCCAACAGATTCTGACTGATCACTAACAGGGTCGGTGACAAGGCAGAACCTTGGCTTATATCAATGCCAACTATACAAAAACAGCACTCACTCACTGTACAAGGACCAGATGGCTCACAGCGATGGCCCCAGCACCCAATATTCCCCACGGGTAATAAGCAAAATTGTAGTGGTGCATAAAAGATGGTATATGTGGTCAGGGGGGTTTACCATATATCTACCTAAAAAAAAGCTACAGTTACATATCAATGCACATCTTGCAGACTCCAAACAGTTATGTCTTTTATACATAGTAATCTGTGGCGTTTACTGTGAATGGGAAACTTTTGTTCATTGACTTTAGTCTTATGGGCAGTGCCTTCCCACAAGCAAAATGGGTGAATCTGCACCAATCCTGGAAAGACTCACTGTCTGAAGGACAAACAAATGACTATATGAGGCAAACAAGTAAAAACCATCTCACGGTGATTAGACCAGTGACAGTTAGGAGCTTTAAGCAAGAGCATCTCCAGGGGACAATGAGACAAACAAAAAATTAAATAACAACATTATACTCTGGCACCACAGGAAAAGTGTGTTGATCAATGCTGGAGCTTTTTACATTATGGGTAAAAGACACACAACATATAAGCATGATGTACCTGAAGTATCAAAAGCAAAAGTAGGCTACTCGTAATTCAGACAAGTGTCCCCTGTGACTGTTTTACTAATCAATATTATATTATGTAATTATTATTAATGATGCATTAATGTCTAAGCAGCATTTTACTGTTGTAGTTGAGTTGGAGATAGTAGTTTTAACAAGTTTATATTCTGTTGTGTAGTGATCTATAGCAGTGCATCGTATTTTACCATCTCATCCCTTTCTTTTGTATGCAAGAAAATAGTAACTAAAGCTGTCAAATAATTGTAGTGGAGTAAAAGTACATTTCCCTCTGAATTGTCATGATGTGGAGGTATAAAGTCTTTAGCCTCTACCCTCTCCTCAAAGGCTGTAGCTCAAACAGCTTCTATCACTGCCCGACTATATCCCCAGTCAAAGTCAGCAGTTCTCCTCCCCGCTGAGAACAGCCTGGTCACGTACTGGCTTCCTTCCCTGAGTTGTCTGACAGTTTTCCAGAGCCTCTTTGAGGCCAACTGTAAGTTATTATTCCTTAACTCCTCTCACACCTGAATTTTTTCCTCCACGAGAGTGTGCACCTCCCTGACCTCCTCACACCTGTCTGCTGATACAGGAAGCCAGAGAAGCAGCTAATTTAAGATTTTTAAATGTATGTTGGGAGACAGTGTTCCTCTCAGGAGCTTGTTTAGTCTGTCTTGTGATTTGGTTAGTAGATGATGGCTCATACAACAGCCACGCTCATTAAACATATGTAGTATGTTGGTTTCATAGAAATTCTGCTCTTTTGTCTTGTAGTTTTATGTTATATTTCATAAAAGTACATCAATTGTTTTTTTAATGTTAGCAAAAGTGCCCTTTGCACTGTCAGTAGTAAATATTAGGTGTTAGCTGTGTCAATGTGATGTATACAAGAAACCCACATCAGCCAAAGCATATCCCTATCCAATTACACTGTGGGCAAGTCTGTTTGCTTGTACTCTACTGCCTGCTGTAATGAATGTAATGTAATGCCTTATGTTCAACTTGATCACCACAGATGTTCAGTCCAGGAGGTTTTAAATGTTCCTCTACTGTCTGATGTCTTCTACCTCACACTCCACTCACCATTCAGGATCAACCGGTGTGATGTCTATCCTGGGAGGGGCTCCAAACGGCAGGGACGTTGGCCTGGCCATGATCTCCTCGTCCGGCGTCCGTGACCTTTCCCCCTGACGCCATGACAATGGGGGTAACTGCAGGTTGCCCGAGAAACGACGTCGGCCCCGGCGCAGGTCAACCCCCAGTGTGCAGGACGGAGAGGTAAAAGACTCACTGAGGCAACAATCTGGAGGCTCTTTGCTGTCCTGATAGGAGAAAGAAAAGGATGCAGAAGAGAGTAAGTGCATGACATGCGAGCATACAGTTTAAATATTCATTTAGAGTCAAACAGAGAAAGAGAGGGAGAGCAAGACAGTGTAGGGATGCGTTTTTTTTTTTCCCTTTAATTTAAATATTGTTAAAATACCAAAGCCACAGCTCCACTCCCCCGACTCGAGCAGCTGTTTGTCCACTAAGGGGCGCCACAGGCTTGTTCTTAACTAAAACTGGTGTTACAAACTGTAGAGCACAAATACCCCTCTTTCCACTTTATCTATGATTGTATAAAATCCTCATCTATGTCACATCCATTACCCTTCTTCTATTGGTTTTTACCTGAGTCACCTCATGTTAGGGTGTACAAGTCTTTAGAAAATGACCAACAATAATTAATCAAACTTGCTGACAGTTGTATAGGGAGGAAATACAACTGTTTCAATATTATTAAGATTTTAATACATGTAAGAAAATAAAAACAGAGTTGTTTACTGTGTAGTATAACAGCATGAATTCCACATGATTCCAGGTAATTATTTTTTTCCATCATCTCTCCGCTCATCCTTCTGCCGATGCCTCCACTTTTTCCTTCTGCTTCATTTACTGGCTTAATTTCTCTTATTAACATGTGCTGTCTGTAGAAAACTGATTGCAGGGCATAATTAACCATGTTTATTCTTCAGCTGCAGTCTAATTTACATGTAAGTCTGAAGAGCATGATAAATCATGACAAGTGAAAATGAGCCAGAGCCACAAAGCCACAAAGAGAAATGGAACATGTGTTTGCGTTTGATAGCATGTGGGTACAGAAATGAAAACAAAACACCTCCACCTGAAAGACAAGCGAGTGAAAGTTGAACCTCCCATCTCTGAGTGGATACACCAATGAAAATTTACGCTGTAACCTTTTATCGGTTTCTGCCAATCTTCTTAGTCTCTGTCGTCTAATCAGTTTGTGTTTGCTGTTCTTGAAGCAATATTAATGGAGCATCTCAGAGACACTCCAAGAAATCATGCTCAGAGTTTGATAAGGACTAAAAATACCTTCTCTGTACGCTCTCAGCAAGGAGGAGGAGGTTTTTTTCGACAATCACTCTTTTTGAAACCAATGTATTTTCCTTTTTTCCCCATGGTTACTTCAAAACCATTTAACCAATCTGGTAGATTCCCCTTTTCCTATTATTACCCCAAAGCCACCATATAAAGGGATTTTAACAACTGTCATGGTAACACCAAATTATTCTGTACCATGGACATAAAATCTGTATTACCTTGGTCTCTCAAGGTTGGACTGATAATAGGTAAAAATATAAGCCATATTCCAAGGCAAAAATGTCAAACATTCCCGAGCTACAGCCTATTTCAGGAGAATATGCTACTTTTATTTGTCTTATGTAACAGTAACTTGAATATATTTGGTTTCGGACTCTGGGTTGGACAAAACAAATCACATTATCTGAGGCTTTAGAAAATTTTCATTCACTCTATTCTGATGTTTTTTGTGTTTGTATGCATGATTTGTTTATTTGATAATGAAACTGACAGTTCCAGACTTACAGTGAGAAGAACCTCCACTCCTGGTTGATGGTGTGGGAGGAAGCTTGATGCAGTAAATAACTCTCATGTCTGACTTTGAGGAAGAACAAGGTATTTTTACACCTGGTCTTGTACTGTTACTGTAAAAGTCTAGTCAGAGTTGGCAGCAGTTCCAGGCAGAAATGAACGACTAAATCATCTGTATTGAATCTTTTTTGGGAGCTTGATACCTACTGGGTCTCCAATAGTAAAGTGCTCCTTCCAGTAAACACAGCCTCCCACTCTGAGTCCCATTGCTCTTCTTGGCTGGTTGCCTTCCTCCACCTACTCATGGCCTCTGTGCATTACCAAACTAAAAACACACAGCCAGTGATCGTGATGGAAACATTACCACCTCAATTCATTGGTACTTTATTCAGTATGACTAATAGTGACAAAGACCTAGCTTGCTTTTGGCTGTGGGGGTGGTGACTTGTTTTTCCCTTTGGACTTCCCCTAGCTCAATAAATTCAGACTGTTCAATCACTGCTAATGGCAAATAAATACAATGAATACTAGACTCTGCATGTATATGGGTAGTTTGAGATACATCAGATTCGAGGACTTGCTGTTTGTTGCAAAATTCACCATACTCAGCCATTCATTGAAGATTACGATTTAGTCTTCTCCTTGATTCTAGGAGAAGAACATACTGGATTTTTTTTTGGTTGTCTATCTCCAACAGCTGTGCCCACACTGAACACAGATTTTCTTCTGGGATAATAAAGTTAATCAATCCATCATGGCAGCCTGCAGATACTCTGCCTGCAAGTTTGGTGAGGCTTTTTTGTGTCTTAGGTATAAACGAGGCTGGTTGATTTTCATATTTATGTCAGTAATACTGTAACGGTGTCCATTAATTTTTCATTTTTGCTCATCTCATGGTATAAAATCTGCATGCATTTTTTCCTTTTTGTTTTCTCTTGCAAAAAATGATGCATGTAAATGAAAAATTTTAAACTTAGACACTTCAACACAGCTACACATAATGAGAGGAAATGAATAATATTCACTAAATTGCCATAATTCCTCAGCACCTGCTCAGTACCCATACCAACTATCGGCGTGTCCTGCCCTCTAGTGGCCTAAACTTGAAACTTGAACACTTAATTAAGGACAAGACTCAACCAACTGTAAAACAAAGTTAGATAAGTTCAGGCACTGACCTGATGCATACTACAGATAAATTTGCATAGCCTTGAATTTTCCTAGCTGGCAGTTTAAACTTTTACTTTTCTTCTGTGGACAAACTTTAGAAAGCATGATTTCTTGAAACAACTGTGGGAGGTTTGATAAATAGTCATTATTCCTTGCTTTGTATTTAAAACAGCGTTTCAGTTTCAGAGTCAATAACTAATAACTAAAATAATTTGTCATTCCTTGACTTGAAAGTGAGGAAGACCCTGTCCTGAGAAAAAAATAGCTGAGACACAAATCAGCCTGGCAACTGCTTTTTAAAGGAGTATGAATATGTGGCAATAATCAAAAGGCATTATCATTATGTAATGAAATACAAACAATAGTCATAGTAGGTACATCTGTGTTGCTCTCTGTCCTAACAAAGAACAAGAAATAGAATACAACACAGAAAGTAAAGTTTTGCTTTCCAATGATCTTCAGAGATATTTGCCTCAAGAGCTGGGGAGTCACAAGTAAGAAGGAGGGACAACAATACTTTTTCTATGACAGCTCATAGAGGAGATAGCATGGTGGAAAGGCAAGGACAAAGAGAGATATGGGTGTGATAGGAACTGCACTGCAGAGCAGAGAGGATAAAGAAAAGAGGAAAGGAGGCTGGTGATATAAGATAAGAGACAGTGAACAAAAAAATAAAGATCACACACAGTAAAGAAGAAATACCAGAGCAGGGTGTAGGACACAGGAGCACCGAGTGGGAATCATATGTCAGATCAGATGATACTGAACAGAAATATTGACCCTGAGCCTCTGTAACTCTTACAATGACTTTGATATGGTAACAGTTTCCATGTATGTACCATGTATCAACTTATATTGTAGTTCATCTATTGCCCTTCAGCCACTGCACTTAACAG